>NC_056739.1:1755415383-1755585383 GCF_019279795.1 Protopterus annectens
CAGGAGAAGGGTATAAAAAAACTTCCACAGCATTAGATATACCATGGAACACAGTGAAGACAGTCATCAAAAAGTGGAGAAAATATGGGACAACAGTGGCATTGCAAAGAACTGGACGTACCTCTAAAATTGATGAAAAGACAAGATGAAAACTTGTCAGAGAGGCTGCCAAGAGGCCTACAGCAACACTGAAGGAGTTGCAGGAATTTCTTGCAAGTACTGGTTTGTACTACATGTGACAACAATCTCCTGTAATCTCCATATATCTAGACTATGGGGTAGGGTTGCAAGACGGAAGCCTTTCTTATACAAAAACACATTTAGGCCGAGCTAAAATTTGCAAAATAATGTATTGTCTCCCAAAAGCATGCAGACAAATGTGTTATGGCCTGATGAGACCAAGGTTGAACTTCATGGCCACAATTCCAAAAGGTACAATTGGTGCAAAAACAATACTTTACATCACCAAAAGAACACCAACCCTAGCATTTCTATCGTTCATGTTTCAACATTTCTCATAACAGGGCTTCATCAATGGGGGTTAGATAGTAAAATTATTTTGGAACTCAGGCACTCTATTGAAATAAGAGGATTCAAAAACTATGTAAAATGATCAATAGTGGTTCCCAAAAATAATTTTGAATAATGGGCCGAAAACCACCTGTGGACCTGAAACTTGAAAAGAATTATAGCAATTGACGTTGGGTTTTGCGCAAATGGTTAGACAAACCAAAATACTGCAAGGCAGTGAAACTGCTCTGGTTAAATGTGTTCAAAAATTATAAAATATTCAAGCAATTGCATTAATTTTACTAAACATTAAACTCTCTATTTGTTATGTCACAATTCTTAGTCATAACCAACAACTCTAAATCTCTATTCATGATGCTAATTAATAATTAACTCCGTCAATATATTTACCTACATTATCATTGATTAAAAATTCAAAATCCTTATTAATTAAATTAAAATGTGCTAAAAAAGACTTTATCCTAAATTGAATAATTTTTATTATAATAAATGATATAGTCTTCGCCCAACTATAATCTAAAGTTGTAAAATTGAATCAAAGCCTATATGTCATTTAATTGCATTACACAGTTGTTACATAAACTGGTATTCATTTAAAATTGCACTTCTATCTAACTATTTAAACGAAATAGTTTAACTATATTTATTATCGCGCATGAGCATAATTATTTCATCCTCAATTCTAAATATTAAATTTTGTAATTTGCCCTTATAATAATTGTACCATAACAAGAATGGTCTGCATTGTTATTGTCTCATAGTTTATGTTTTATGTCATAATTTACTCACTAAGTTCTTCCTAGTGTCAGATTTATTTTAAATTTGGCACTGATATATAAAATAAAGGTACCTGTGTATTCCTATTTTTTTCAATATTAACTCACCCTCATCATTGTTCATGTACACATTAACACAGTTCAAACTACCTTGTTTATTAAATCCTTTTCATTGATTTCATAGTCTAAAATTTTCAAATAGTTACACACCCTTTAAAATCCCAAATTTTTTTGTTCTAAAATCCAATTTTTGTTGCATTTTAATTAATTGCTCTATGAGGCATAAAATTTAAAACCATTTTAATCAAATCGCACACATACTGTAATTCATGATGCTAGTTGTAAATCTTAATTTTTATGTTCCTTGCAATTTTAAAGTCTGGTAGTCTCAAGATAAGTGAGTAAAATTATCGAAACCACTCCTCGCCATTCTAGCGTCCATTGCCACCACTGCTACTGGGATCCCTTCTTTGGGTTTAAAGTCTCCTGTTATATTGGAACACTCATATTGTCATATGACTTTCTGCAAACTTTCTTACGAACATTATTAGGAAACACATATTGAACATTCAACTAATATTGGTCTTAATAAAAATGTCAACCACCATGACATATTTTCTGAATAAAGTGTGTTCCAAGTGGAAATTACTGAGCTCCATGCAATCAGTATATTGCCTCAAAAACTATACATTTTTTCAGCCTATTCCCATATTCACTTTGCTTTCAAAATTTTAAAATATAGTTGTTCTCCACCTCACTTTCTGGTTGTGGAAAGTTACCTCAGTATGATGTCACCTTCATTCATTATGACTATTTTGCCAAGTCATAATCTCAAATTGAAAGCTTATACGGTTAAGAAATCTAGGATTGCTAAAAAATTGTTCTACTGTCCGTACAATCAAATTCAGGTGTCAGGCTTTAGATTTGGGTAAACCACTGAAGTATACTCTTTCAATCCCTGCTTGCTATTTTGAAAGACATAAGTACTTTCTGCCATCGTTATATTCTCCACTATTCCGAGGTGTACCCAAGTAATGTAGTATATATTCGATGGTGTCCTTGACATCCAACCTTGGTTTCTAATCTATTTTATTCAAACCTACTCTCAACAATACTTCCTAGTGGTCAATTTTTATGCAATGCTTTGGATTCAATGCTTCTGACAATGATAAATCTCAAGATAGATCAACCTTGCATTGGTGGATTTAATCCCGATTAAAGTACCACCTTGTTTCCATGAATTACCTTGGTAAATTCATATTGCTGCAAATCATTTCCACTTGGATTTTTCTAGTGACCCTCATGCACAAAACTAAAACCTTGGGATCCAATAACATCCAACGTGAAAAGTGATGTACTTGAATTAAAGCCTGTTGTAAAAACTTGGGCACAAAACAAATTGTCCCCAACATTTATTTTCTAACAGCGTACAACACTGTCTATCATGCCCTCAACGGTTTTTGTAATATCTAATACCAAATGCCCATTGATTCAACTTAATCAAGCAATATGAGTGACTGTGGCATATTCCCATGTGTTTACTGTCCCAAGACTTTTGACATCATAATGGTTTCATTGGATTGTATGTCACTTACATTCATCACGTGTGTTATTGAAGTATTTCATGACTATATAAAAACTGCTGCCAAACATTGTATCATGGTTGAAAATCACAAAGCGATGAGCATTTTGAAAGCAGAAATAGGTTTCCAAACCTTGACAATTATCATGATTCAACCTTCCCGAACCCATGTAAGGATGTCAACCTGGCCCCAAAGGCAAAATGCACTATGAATACTCTATGATGGTGTATTTGGAATAACTGCAATTGGTATAATTGTGACACCTCTTCTTGGGGCATTATCACGTTAAATTATGGCATTTGCTGGAAACCTTGTTCGGTAAATTCTCAATGTGTTCAAGTTCACTTCTCATTGTTACAATTTGTGTTGATTCGGCCCTGATCTTCCACGACTCTTCGCACATAACACAAGTGAGGTGAGTCGATCTGGGTTCTACCAATTGGATTAACACAAACGGGATTTGGTAACATTATACATCATCCCTGTCTTTTGTTTGTCAAATGATTGATTGTGTTATTCTAAAATTATGTAATTGTAATGGGGAATAGTGACAAAAATTTAGATCTAAATTATTACTATCAATTTGAATTAAAGGTTAGCAATTGACATTGACAAAACCCAGTATTTATAATCACCAATCAGAGGGGCTTGTATTTTGAGAAAATCAAATGCATGGAATGCTGTCATAAGGCAGTGAAAAACTGACCACTAGGAAGAACTTTGTTTGGATTTGAAAGCAAAACATCAGATTTGAACCGTGATGAGATTGTGGACAAATGATTATGTTTCATCATGAATTTACTAGCACAGAAGATGGAATGAATTAATATAGCCGCAGAATAAATTTGATATGCTTTTCCAAGGAGGATGACAATGATTCTTAAGATATACCAGTCAATGGGATTTTGGAATCAACATAAAGGCCTTGACAACCTGCAATTTAGACCATAGTGGACGAACGGTACACATTATTGTCACGATTATATTTAAAACGGTAAAGTTTTTCACACATTGAATTCTGGACTTTGGGCAATTAGTCAATAGCATTTAATGAAGGTGACACATTTCTGGATTGGTATTTCTATTCCCATGATAGAGGGCTTGATGTTGGAAAACAACTATAAACATGACAGGAAAGTGAATGATAGTTAAATGGAAGTTGTCTTAAAAATAATTTTATATTTTTGAAGGGACATTATAAACAGATGGTATGGGCAGCCTGCGAATTGCAATTTAACTTTGAAACCAACGTTTAGATAATATCAGGGTGGTTTGACAACTATTTGGAGAGAAGTCATTTTAAATAGTTTTTGAATATCAATGTGTCTAAATTTTACATATGTTACCAGTCGAAAGTATTAGTTTGATTGCTAATATGACAGAAGTAGGAAAACTGGCAATAAGGAAGTCCACCTTCTAAACTCATATTTACATAGAACTGCACCACCAAAGAGCGTAGGTCAGATGTGGCGTAGAAGTCAGTGAGAGTGAGAAAGTAATTTATTGCCCTATGATGAGTCCCAAGATCTTTGAAAATTTGAAGAGGACAGATAAGATGTAAGGATTAAAGCTTGCGCAGAACATCAGTTGATATGTGAATTGCAATTTTTGTATATCATCACTACTTAAATGATAGCAATTAAAATTCAAAATATAGTGAACAAAAATTGGAATTTTGGAACAAAAATTTAAAGGTGAAATGTATACAAAGATACATCTGGAACTTTTGAAAATCGAACGTTAAACATTTAAAGGGAGTTTCAAGTGTGGTAGGTTAAATACATGTAACATGTAGAGTTGAAGTAAGCAATAAACATGGTCAAATTCATTTACCAATATTCGAATTCATTGAACAAAATCTGTAAGGGGAAAAATATAAAAGTAAAACGCTAGTTGCATAAGTGTGCACACCCTTAAACTAAACTTTGTTGTGTGTCAACCCTTAAACTAATACTTTGTTGACTTTTAGCACGATTCACAGCATTCAATCTTCTTTAGGTACACACCTACCATCACTTAAAGAGACTCTTAATTGGCTTTAAATGAGTTCCAGCTGTCCTGGTAGGATTTTCTGACATTTACTCCAGATGCTTGAGAGCGGTTCACCGCAAAGATCTTACAAAGCATCAAAGGGATCTGTTGTTGAAAAATATCAATGATCAAGGAGAATTGCCAAAACTTCCACAGCATTAGATATACCATGGAACCACAGTGAGACAGTGTCAAAAAGGTGGGAGAAAATATGGGACAACAGTGGCATTGCAAAGAACTAGGCGTGCCTCTAAAATTGATGAAAGACAAGATGAAAACTTGTCAGAGAGACTGCCAAAAGGGCCTACAGCAACACTGAAGGTTGCGAATTTCTTAAGTACTGGTTTGTACTACATGTGACAACAATCTCACCGTCTATCTGAACTATGGGGTAAGAGTTTTGAAGGCAGGGAAGCCATACCACAAAAACACATTTAAATTTAGAGGCTGAAATTTGCCAGCATGTGTATTTGTATTTAAAGCATGCAGAAAAATGTGTTATGGCCTGATGAGACCAAGGCTGAACTTCATGACCCTACAATTCCAAAATTACAATTGATTTTAAAAACAATACTTTACATCACCAAAGAACACCAATACGGTGAAGCATGGTGGTATCAGTATCATGCTTTGGGGTTGCTTTTTCTTCAGCTGGAACTGGGGCTTTCATCAAGCTGGGAGGTATGATAGTTCCCAGGAAATAATAGTCACTTTTGGCCCCAAAACCTTCTAGGCATCTGCTAAGCTGAGAATGAAGAATTTCACCTTCCAACATGACAATGACCCCAGGCATACATCCAAATCCAACAACAAAAGAATGGCTTCACCAGAAGAAAATAGGTTTTAGAATATTTGCAGCAGGCCTCTAAATCCAATATAAAATCTGTGGGGTGACCTGAAGGGCTGTGCCAAGAGATACCATTACAATCTGACAGATTTGGAGCACTTTTCTGGGAAAGTGGGCAAATATTGCCAAGTCAAGATGTGCCATCTTGATTGACCCTATTTCCCTAAGAAGACTGAATGCTGTAATTAAATCAAAGGTGCTGCAACAAAGCATTAGTTTAAGGGTATATGCACACAACAAAGTGTTATTTTAAGGGGGTCCACAATTATGCAACCAGCGTATTGTAGGTTTTAAATTTTTTTCTGTTTTTCCTTAACAGATTTATTTGTTTTTCATTTGAATTGTACAGGCTATAGGTTACATTAAAGGTGGGAAAAGTTCTGAAATGATTTATTGTAGACTCATTTTTTATATATCACAAAAAACTGGCATTTTAACAGGGATGTGTTATCTTTTTATATCCACTGTATATGTATATACACACACACACACACACAAACACACACACACACACACACACACACACACACACACACACACACACACACACACATCTCTTTATCTATATATGGTTTATTATTGGAATCTAGAAACCCATAGTCTTGAGAGAATAAGATTGAAAGACTAAAATACTGAAGACCACAATATCAAACTCCTCCATTTGCTCCCATGCAGGACCCATATTAGCACTCATTCTAGATTCATACCACTGCTGGACCCATGCTTTCATCCAATCCTGGGTTCACACTGGGAGAGGGATACAGTATTTGAGATTTTTAGATATTGTGGTCTTCGGCATTTTGGTATTCTGATATTATGGTCTCAGGATTGTGTGGGCTTCAAGAATCTGATAGCAAACATATATATTTATATATTTATATTTATATATACGAACAGGTAAATACTTTACTGCGGTGGTGGTGCTGCGGTAGCATTGTCGCCTCACAGTAAGATGCTGTTCGGTTCGATTCTCGGCTAGAGCGTCTTCTGTATGGAGACATGCATGAATGGGCATACCTTCGTTGAAGACTGTGCATCAGGGCTGGCAACTCGGCACATAAAAATCTTCTGCCAATCATTAGCGGACCGGAGTTCCGCTGTGGCGACCCCTAACCGGGAAAAGCCAAAAGACACAACAACAACAGGTAAATACTTTAATTGTTTAGCTGCTGCAACCAAGTACTAGAAACCTCCTGAACAGATAAACAGCATTCTTTAACCAACTCAGCCTGGTGGAACCACATTATTCTGTTATGCTAAGCAAGTCATAGAAGGTTGGGTCTCACCCACTTGCTCTGTCCTGTCTCACACGCATACATACAGGCACACACGCACATGCGCACACGCGCACACACACACAACAAAACAAAAAAAATAAAAGGTACTGCCATCTTGATGAGGAAGATGTTTGAGATATATATATATATATATATATATATATATATATATATATATATATATATATACATATATATATATATATATATATATATATATGCTTCTATATATATATATACACACATTACATACACACACACACACACACACATGTGTATATATATATATATACACACACACACATGTTAGATATATATGTTTCCTTATATATATATATGTATGTGTATATATGTATATATATATATATATATATATATATATATATATAAAATATATATATAGTATATATATATATATATACACACACACATATAATAACACACACACACACACACACACACACACACACACACACACACACACTCATATATATATGTATATATTATATATATATATATATATATATATATATATATATATATGCAAGTGATAACATCAGGCATTTTCAAATTGTATTTCTCAGAAAGAGAGAAAGAGATTCCTTTTATTACAAAATTTCGAATGTGTTCCTAATAAGGCAATATAATGCTAGTTGTACTTTAATGACAACCAATATCAAACAAGAAGTTCCAGTATGTCTTCATCTTAGTTGCTTTTATTAAATAAAACATTTGAAAAGTATGCATGATAAATATACTGTAGCAGCTCAGCTTACTGAAACGACACTGAGGAATTCTATATATTCATTATTTATCATAGAATCTTGCAGACCTGATATTTTATTTACAACTGTATACTGAGATACCCAGTGTTTCAGCTGTCCTGCATCTGCAAACATATTCATTCTGCATGATAAAAATGTCCTTTCATGAGGCAGTATGCATCATCTTAAGTCATAAGGCAGTATGTGTCATCTTAAACCTTATATTCCCTAATCTATGCATATGCATGGCCTTTATAAAATTTGAGCATTATTTAGCTGTTAGAATTAAATAGTACTGAAATATATTCTTCTATCTTATAGACAGAAAACCTTGTTAGGCTGCTATGACTGGTACAAAACCTACCCCTTAACATACCCGGACCAAATCATGCCAAAATATTATGGGGAAATCGAGATTTACATATTGAAATTATTAAAAGTAGCCTTTAAGTTCTGATAATGTACTAACACCAAAAAAATTCTACTCATAGAAACCAAGGTACTAAGTGCAGATTGTTTTATGGATTAAAGTGCTCGTAAACGCCCGGTTGTCAGTATTTATTTATTGGTATCTACCTTTTAAGTTTTCCCTAAAATTAATACTGCTTCTCTGTTGTTGGCTAAGGTGGAATTCCTCAAACTTTGTTTGTCTGGGCAGAAAAAAGAACATCAGACTTTGTTTGTCTGCAGAAAAGAACATCGACTTAGAGAACATCAGTCATTGTTTCCATATGACTTTATTGCTGTTGTGATTTCTGAATGTGTGCCAGCAATGATTCTAAGCTTCCTTTGGATGATTCTTTCCCATTCTTCGAGTTGACCACGACTGCAGAGTAGGCATATATTAGTTTGGTGGTATGGGAGGATTGTCCCCTCTCAGAAAAACTCAATGTTAACATTTTCACCTTTTTACACCTGTCTTTTGGATATTATTTGGTATTTTGATACACTGGCTTTGAGAAAGTTGACAAATTCATATATATATATATATATATATTATATATATATATTCTTTTTAGAAGGAGGATTGTGTCGTCGTCACCAATCCTGACTATCTTACTTTGTAGAAACTGAGACATGAATGCCAAGAAATTCTCCTCAAGAGCAAAGCTCTAGTGAGTTATATCTTGGCATCCATGTCGAGAAGAGCATTGTGCGCAGGTTCAGATCAGAGACCCCGATCATAATTCTTTGTACGCGGGTGTATGGTGCTTTATCTGGCCCCATGTACTACAGAAGTTACAGTAAAAAAAAAAAAAAAAAAACTCCATAAACCACTTAGCATTCCACTGTCAGAAAGGCAGGATATGGTGCACAGGCCCTTATGTTTACACTCACCTTCAGATCCTCTTAAAGCTGTGGTTTTCAGAGAAACCACTGAGGCCTGAGAGTTATACTAAATAATTACATATAGTTACATATATTTAAGTTTCAGACTTTGTGTCCTTTAGAAAAATGTAGACAAATACATTTTTCAATTGTTAATCAACCTCCTATTTATGTTTTATAACAGGAAATTAGGAACTCCTCTTTAGAGACAGCAGGCAGAAACAAATGTTTTTTGTTCTGTTGCTGTTATTTACTGGACAGTACTGGCAGATTTTACCCTTACCTTTCCAGCCTGAGACCCGACTTTAGCAGGTAGTGTTTAACATTTAGTAAGAGTCCGGTCTTGCTCCACTAACACTTTTCAACTAGTTTGACTTTTCAGAATATCTGGAGCATAATCTCGCCTCCAAGATATATAATATATATATATATATATATATATATATATATATAGATATATATATATATATCATATATATATATATATATGCCCCATATATATCAACACATATATACTATATAATCTTGGTCTATACGTCTATGACATGGTCCGACAGTTCATATGATCGACACTGTCATTTTGGTGACACTGGTTCATTTGAGCCTACGCAAGCAGATTTGCCCCCCCTTCCCCAATGTTGTGCAACCCCTGGGTTGATATATATAGTTAGGGGGTGTGGGGCACAGCCCCACATTCTCCAGGGAGTTTGGGGGTGAAGCCCCCAACCTAAAATCTTGTCGATCAAATGAACTGTCGAGCCAAAAGAAACTGTCGATCATTTGAACTGCTTGCGACCATGTCATATAGACCCATAAATGCATATAATATGGTTTGCATCATCTGAATAAGTTGTTTAGGTATTTGTTTAGTACTGCATAATCTCTTATAAAAAGTGTCTTAGAGCAACTGATGTGGTAGCTATAACCTACAGCTCTTATGATAACGTAATGAGATCTGTACTGATCCCCGGATGACAACATCCACCCGAATCACTAATGGCGGTCATACTTAGAAAAAAGTGCTTTTGCACCGCTGAAGCACTTTAAGTAAAACATCTGCCTTATTATAAAAGTGTCTTAGAGCAACTGATGTAGTAGCTATAACCTACACAGCTCTTTATAATAACATAATGGGATCTGTACTGATCCCCGAAGATGACACCATCACTTCCAATCCACTAATGGACAGGCATGCTTTACGATGAAAGTGCTTTTCACTTGAAGAAGTATTTTTGTGTAGAAAGTATACCTCACAATATGAAAGTCGTACTACAGTGGAGATAAGGGAAAATTCTCTTTTCCCACTGTAGTGCAATCTCAGGTGAGAATAATAAAGTAGGGGGGCTGGCACCCTTGCAAAAATGTTAATTTAGTGTTTTTTTTATTTTTGTTTAACACACTTTAGTGAAAGTGCTTTTTCGGTGAAAGCGCTTTGCCAAAGTGTGTTCAGTATGATAGTGAATTTGGACGGCTGTTGAACTTTCGTTAAAGCGGTCCTAGATCCAACGTAATATAATTGCTTGGGCTACATAATCCACCTGCTGATGAAAAGTAAATTTGGATGAGGATGTGTGAAGTTACTCATACTAGCACCTTTAAGGAGCTTGTTGGCGTACTTTGATTATGCACTGCTTTGGTACTATATGTAAGTCTGTATGCTAGCTTAAGTATAATACATATCACTTAAACTATACAATGATTATAAGGTTGTAGACAGGTTTGATGAGACAGCCTAGCATTCAGTATTCCACATCTATTGTTTGGCAAAAAGGTATGCTTGTCAGTTTTTCAACAAATATATTAATAAGAAGAGCGTGCCAACCTCTCACATACCATCCAAAGTAAAGGTGTAACTAGTCTGATGAAATGACAGTTTTTTTTTTTATCTTTTGTTTGGCAACCAAAATTCTGCAATCATACAAGTTTTTCAGATAAATACATATTATGCTCGTCTTTCCATAACACATGCTCAAAGCAGTTGAAAGGCACATTATATCAGTTCTACGTGCATCATATATCCATAATCTCTTTAACAACAGCAGCAGCAGGTAAAGTACTGATGTGCCAGGAGGCAATATGCTCCACTTTAAAGCTATTGTGTGTGCACCCTGTTAATGGTATCCTGTTTATAAAGATGAGACATTAGTCAAGCTGCTGCCGTGATTGAGGGTGATGATAAATGTCAGATATATTCTTTGTGTGAACATATAATACATTGCTCTTTCTTTGTTTCACTTTGTAAATCTTGCTGTTCATTTAACTTTATTTCCTCTTAATCCATTCTATTATTTTTAGTTTTATCTCTACACTTTTGCATACATCATACATTTTTTTGACTTTTTCACTTTCTCTTAGAACTCTTCTTTTTAAAGCAAAGCATCCACATTTTTCTTCCTTTATTTTTATGAAGTCTTTAGAGAGCATTAGATTCCCTATCCTGCCAGTCATGTTTAAGTTATGTGTGTGTCTCAGTGCTCCTCTTTGTGACTCTGGGACTTCCCTGCTTTCTTGCAGTTATTCCAGTTCATGAATCTCTGCAGTATAGGAACAGACACATACAGTATCATTTGCTCCAAATATCATTAACATTGGTCTCCCACTGGAACCTTCTTTAGGCCTTGCTACAAGGATAGCAATGTTACCAGTGCGTTACCCACCAGTGAGAGTTGCTACACACATAGGTTCATGAGGCTCTGTACAGTTGGTGCCTTAGGGCTTCTCGATGCCCTAGGGCCTATGCAAGCCTAGCCATACAGAATTCCCTGGATATTTCTTCCCACAATATTTACTTCTCCAGGCCCCTGTCTAGCAGGGCTTAACTGGACATGTTCCCCGAGGGTGAATTTCCTATCTCCCATCCAATCATCAAGGTTCTTTGAAGAGGGGCAATGAGGTGCTCTGCTTGATATATGTAAGGGCAGTCTATTCCAGAGTATGGGGTGTCTCTGGGTGCAGGAACCTGTCCCTCCAGCATGTTTTGCTCATTGTGATGACAAGTTTTAGATCCCTGAGCGTGTGGCTCCTGAGGGATTGGGATTTCTTTTAAGTGAGCATGTCCAACAGCTCAGGGGTTTGACATATGGCTTTGTATGTTAAGCAGAGATTGCCCCTCTGAGTAGACGATATAGGCTACAGAGTATAGCTGGAGTTTTTAGATGGTCAGTATATGGCATTTGCTTTAGGTGCATGTGATTCTTTAGTGAGGTATTCACCAGTGGCCTTCCAGCTGTTGCAGATGTCTTGTAGGAGGTACCATACCAAAACTGGGCATTATACTCACAGTAATGGGTCCAATGAGGGATGGAAGTACAGTGGGACAATGACCTCCTTTTCTGGATGAAAAGCCCCTGTGAGTGATGAGGTGTGCCATAGGAAGGATTTCCTGACTGTTGTGGCAATGTGATTATCCGTAGTGAGACCACTGTCCACCCATGTCCCTAAGTCTCTCATCACACTTTCGATGTTTAGTGTGTCCTGCCACTTATGTGGTAATTCATGGGTACATTTTTTTCCAAAGGGATAACTATACATTTCAAGTATTGTTTTAGCCCATGGCTCTGCCATACTAGGCATCTGTTTCTGTAAGCCCTTTTGTAGAATATCAACATCATTTGGGATTCAATAATGGCTCCCAGTTTGCAGTCATCTGAAAACTTTTGTTGTGCCAGAGTCCTTAGTGTTGGCCTACTTCAGAGAAGTAGATGCCAAACAAGAGTGGTCCCAGGACTGAACCTCGAGGTACCTACTTGTCACTTGTTCTGAGCTGGATTTGAGCTCTATTACTTTTTACTGTCTGGGTTCTATTGTAAGCCAGTTAGCAACCCATCGAGGACATAGGGATTTATGCCCCAGCTTAGTAAGTTTATCTATGATTCCAGAGTGAGGATGTGTGTCAAAGGCCTTGGTGAGGTCCATATAGGGCCAGTGTGGACCGCCTTACCCTCGCCCACAGCTCTGGAGACTGATTCAAGTTAATCAGATTCAGGAGATAAGATCGCCCTTCATAAACCCAAACTGGGTGGGGTCCAGTACGAAGGTTGCCAATTTCTTTTGTTTATAAGTCTCCAAGTGATAATGTGTTCCATGCTCCTTGCACCAGAAGGCTTGTTATAGACTGATGGGACAGTAGTCTTGGGACCAAGGTGATCCTCCTTGTGAGCAGGATAATCTGTAGCCAGCGCCACTCAGTGGGCACACAAAGCCTGAGGAGAGGCTAAGTGATTAAACAATGACACTTAGGTGAGGTGCCAGTTCATTTTAGTTCATGTAGTACACAGCCTGGGATGTCATCTGTCCCATGGATGCTGTATTCCCATGAAAGAGTGCAGTTTCTACCTGTGTGGCCATGATTACTGGAATTTGCAATCTTTTGTATTGAGATGGGGTCTTTAGGGAGTGAGAGGGGGATGAAGTTGTTAAACCATCTGCCAGGATATTGGCAATAATCTCTTGGGATCAGTGTATATTTAATGCTCATTCTTGCTGTGGTGCTCAGAGCAGATCTTGAGCATTGCTACTTAGATTCAATGATAAATCTATAGAATGCCTTGTGGTTATCCTGACCTTCTGGCAATTTTATTTTCAGAATTCAGCTTTGAGGATTTTGTATGAGGGATCTCTAGCTTCTTACTGAGGGTTGGTGAGGGAGTTTTTGCAGCATCCTGGGATTTTCCTTCTTGCAACAGTTGTAGCTCTTCCTTCTGTTGTATAGTTTGTTTATAGCAGGGGACCACCAGATTGGCTTCCCTTTTTTTTTGAGAAGACCATCTTGAGTTCTATTTTGGGATGGTATCATTCATGCACGAGTGATGTGCTCAAGACAGTGCCTTAGTGTTGGATTCTGCAGTCTAATCTCTGATATTGTTCTGTGAAAGCCAAACATTATCCTACAAAAACATCAAACGTGGTTTTTTTTCTAGAGTTCTTTCATCTGATAGTTTAAATAACTAAATTTGCAAACTTATCCCTG
Organism: Protopterus annectens; assembly: GCF_019279795.1. Lineage (NCBI taxonomy): Eukaryota > Metazoa > Chordata > Ceratodontiformes > Protopteridae > Protopterus > Protopterus annectens. The sequence goes on from NC_056739.1 coordinate 1,755,429,491, forward strand.
ATTATGAAGACAGTTTCAGAAAACAAGCTTTTTCATTTTGGTCTGGTTGTTTCACTTCATTTCATTGAATTGTCCTGCTACAATGCATTTCTTTAACAGCAGTATGTAATATGTCTACTTTAAAAGTGGTTTCAGAACCATTATACTGTCTTCTGTTGCTCTGAGTGACCCAACAATGCTGGTCATACCTTAGCAATATAATGATCTATATCACACTAATGCTACATCTTCTTACCTAAACCTACTGGAGGCACTTTCCAGCACTCCAGCCAAATACTCATTCATGAGACCATTTACCCCTCTATAGGCTAGGAAACCATGCAAATCATATCTCCTAGGTTTTAGTAATGACCAGTTAGTGTCCAGTTCAACCAGAAGTTCAAAGATACTGGACCTACTTCGAACCATGGGATAGTGTTTACCCAATTCCTGTATCACATCTCAATGGTGAGGTTGGGATCAAAACCAGCCTCATTACAAATAAAAATAAACTTGGAAAACACAGCAAAAACTGCTAACATTCAAAAAATTATAAAGCAAATTACATCCTATTTAGTAACAGTCAAAATCATGCCCTGTCTATGCCAGGGTTGCCAATACCTATGCAGAATTATTCTAAAAACTTTGTATGAAACATGAAATGGCTGCATAGAGGTTTCTGTACCTACAGGAAGTAAGCCCTAAGCAAAACCTAAAACAAGACATTAATAATTGGTTTAACTAAATGTTAACATGGTATATAACAAAGAAAAATCATGACCAGAGTCAGAGCAGTTCAGAATGACAAGAGTTTACTAATTAAACTAAACTGGAAAATAGCAGGATAATTAAATCCAGCAAAGCCAGTTATGAAGTCAATACAGCTTGCCAGGCTAAAGACAGCCACAAGGCCTTCTGTAAACCTGAGAGTTAATATGCACAGTGTACAAAGCTGGCATTAAAGTGTGCCACTTTCACTGAGCAGAATGGCTAAGTGAATTTTGTATACAAAAGGGAAATCCTGGAGGTGCCACCCTTTCACTGAGCAGAATGGCTAAGATGATAAATCAGTGGAGAAAACCTTGTTAGGCTGCTATGACTGGTACAAAACCTACCCCTTAATATACCCGGACCAAATCATGCCAAAATATTATGGGGAAATCGAGATTTACATATTGAAATTATTAAAAGTAGCCTTTAAGTTCTGATAATGTACTAACACCAAAAAATTCTACTCATAGAAACCAAGGTATTAAGTGCAGATTGTTTTATGGATTAAAGTGCTCGTAAATGCCCGGTTGTCAGTATTTATTTATTGGTATCTACCTTTTAAGTTTTCCCTAAAATTAATACTGCTTCTCTGTTGTTGGCTAAGGTGGAATTCCTCAAACTTTGTTTGTCTGCAGAAAAGAACATCGACTTTTGTTTGTCTGCAGAAAAGAACATCGACTTACAGAACATCAGTCATTGTTTTCCATATGACTTTATTGCTGTTGTGATTTCTGAATGTGTGCCAGCAATGATTCACTTCCTTTGGAAGATTCTTCCATTCTTCGAGTTGACACGACTGCAGAGTAGGCATATATTAGTTTGGTGGTATGGGAGGATTGTCCCCTCTCCAGAAAAACTCAATGTTAACATTTTCACCTTTCTGTCTTTTGGATATTATTTGGTATTTTGATACACTGGCTTTGTGAAAGTTGACAATTCATAATATATATATATATATATATATATGTATATATATATATATATATATATATATATATATATATATATATATATATATATATATATATATATATATATATATATATATATATATATATATATATATATATATATATTCTTTTTTAGAGAGAGGATTGTGATCGTCTCACCAATCCTGACTATCTTACTTTGTGTTCGAGACATGAATGCCAAGAAATTCTCCTCAAGAGCAAAGCTCGAGAGTTATATCTTGGCATCCATGTCGAGAACACATTGTAGGTTCAGATCAGAGACCCGATCATAATTCTTTGTAGTGTATGGTGCTTTATCTGGCCCATGTACTACAAGTTACAGTAAAAAAAAAAAAAAAAAAAAAAAAGAAAAACTCCATAAACCACTTAGCATTCACTGTCAGAAAGGCAGGATAATGCAGGCCCTTATGTTTACACTCACCTTCAGATCCTCTTAAAAGCTGTGGTTTTCAGAGAAACCACTGAGGCCTGAAGTTACTAAATAATTACATATAGTTACATATATTTAAGTTTCAGACTTTGTGTCCTTTAGAAAATGTAGACAAATACATTTTCTGTTAATCAACCTCCTATTTATGTTTATAACAGGAAATTAGGAACTCCTCTTTAGAGACAGCAGGCAGAAACAGATGTTTTGTTCTGTTGCTGTTATTTACTGGACAGTACTGGCAGATTTTACTGCCTAGCCTGAGACCCAACTTTAGCAGGTAGTGTTTAACATTTGGTAAGGTCCGGTCTTGCTCCACTTTAACACTTAACTAGTTTGACTTTTTCAGAATATCTGAGCATAATCTGCGCACTCCAAGATATATAATATATATATATATATATATATATAGATATATATAGATATATATATATATATATATATATATATATATATATATATAAATGCGGGTCTATATGACATGGTCGACAGTTCATATGATCGACACTCATTTGGTCGACAGTTCATTTGGTCGACAAGCAGATTTGCCCCCTTCCCCAATGTTGTGAAACCCTGGAGTTGATATATATAGTTAGGGGGGGGGTGTGGGGCACAGCCCCCCACATTGGGGGGTTTGGGGGGTGAAGCCCCCCACCTGAAATGCTTGTCGATCAAATGAACTGTCGACCAAAGAAACTGTCGATCATTTGAACTGTCGACCATGTCATATAGACCCATAAATGCATATAATATGGTTTGCATGTCTGAATAAGTTGTTTAAGGTATTTGTTTAGTACTGCATAATCTCTTATAAAAGTGTCTTAGAGCAACTGATGTGGTAGCTATAACCTACACAGCTCTTATGATAATGTAATGAGATCTGTACTGATCCCCGGATGACAACATCACCGAATCACTAATGGCCGGTCATACTTAGGCGAAAGTGCTTTTCACCGAAGAAGCACTTTTGCGTAAGTATGCCTTATTATAAAAGTGTCTTAGAGCAACTGATGTAGTAGCTATAACCTACACAGCTCTTTATGATAACATAATGGGATCTGTACTGATCCCCGAATGACACCATCACCGAATCACTAATGGACAGGCATGCTTACGTGAAAGTGCTTTTCACCGAAGAAGTATTTTTGTGTAAGTATGCCTATTGCGGAGGTCGTACTACAGTGGAGATAAGGGAAAATTCCCTTTTCCCCACTGTAGTGCAATCTCGGAGTGAGAATAATAAAGTAGGGGGGCTGGCACCCTTGCAAAAATGTTAATTTAGTGTTTTTTTTATTTTTGTTTAACACACTTTAGTGAAAGTGCTTTTTCGGTGAAAGCGCTTTCGCTAAAGTGTGTTCAGTGATAGTGAATTCGGACTGTTGAACTTTCGTTAAACGGTCCTAGATCCAACGTAATATAATTGCTTGGGCTACATAATCCACTGCTGATGAAAAGTAAATTTGGATGAGGATGTGTGAAGTTACTCATACTTCCTTTAGAGGTTGTTGGCGTACTTTGATTATGCTGCTTTGGTACTATATGTAAGTCTGTATGCTAGCTTAAGTATAATACATATCACTTAAACTATACAATGATTATAAGGTTGTTGACAGGTTTGATGAGACAGCCTAGCATTCAGTATTCCACATCTATTGTTTGGCAAAAAGGTATGCTTGTCAGTTTTTAAACAAATATATTAATAAAAAGAGCGTGCCAACCTCTCACATACCATCCAAAGTAAAGGTGTAACTAGTGTGATGAAATGACAGTTTTTTTTTTTTTTATCTTTTTGTTTGGCAACCAAAATTCTGCAATCATACAAGTTTTTTCAGATAACACATATTGCTTGTCTTTCCATAACACATGCTCAAAGCAGTTGAAAGGCACATTATATCAGTTTTACGTACATCATATATCCATAATCTCTTTAACAACAGCATAGCAGCAGGTAAAGTACTGTGTGCAGGAGGCACATGCCCTTACTTTTAACTAGGTGTGCACCCTGTTAATGGTATCCTGTTTATAAGATGAGACAGATCAAGCTGCCGCATTTGAGGTGATGATAAATGCAGATATATTCTTTGTGAACATATAATACATTGCTCTTTCTTTGTTTCACTTTGTAAATCTTGCTGTTCATTTAACTTTATTTCCTCTTAATCCATTCTATTATTTTTAGTTTTTATCTCTACCTTTGCATACATCATAAATTTTTTTGACTTTTTCACTTTCTCTTAGAACTCTTCTTTTTAAAACAAAGCATCCACATTTTTTCTTCCTTTATTTTTTATGAAGTCTTTAGAGAGCATTAGATTCCCTATCCTGCCAGTCATGTTTAAGTTATGTGTGTGTCTCAGTGCTCCTCTTTGTGACTCTGGGACTTCTGCTTTCTTGCAGTTATTCCAGTTCATGAATCTCTGCAGTATATAGACAGACACATACAGTATCATTTGCTCCAAATATCATTAACATTGGTCTCCACTGGAACCTTCTTTAGGGCCTCTTCTACAAGGATAATGTTACCAGTGCGTTACCTCCACCAGTGAGAGTTGCTACATAGGTTCATAGGTTCATAAGTTGGTACTAGGCTATCGGCCCTAGGGCCTATGCAAGCCTAGCCATAAGAATTCCCTGGATATTTCTTCCCACAATATTTACTTCTCCAGGCCCCTGTCTAGCAGGGCGACTGACATGTTCCCCGGGGTGAATTTCCTATCTCCCATCCAATCATCAAGGTTCCTTTTGAAGAGGGGCAATGAGGTGCTCTGCTTGATATGTATGGGCAGTCTATTCCAGAGTATGGGGTGTCTCTGGGTCAGGAACCTGTCCCTCCAGCATGTTTTGCTCATTGTGATGACAAGTTTAGATCCCTGGAGCGTGTGGCTCTGAGGGATTGGGATTTCTTTAAGTGGAGCATGTCCAACAGCTCAGGGTTTGACATGGCCTTGTATGTTAAGCAGAGATTGCCTCTGAGTAGACGATATGCCACAGAGTATAACTGGAGTTTTTTTAGATGGTCAGTATATGGCATTTGCTTTAGGCATGTGATTCTTTTAGTGAGGTATTTCTGTGGCCTTTCCAGCTGTTGCAGATGTCTTGTGAGGTACATACCAAACTGGGCATTATACTCTATAATGGGTCTAATGAGGGATGAGTACAGTGGGACAATGACCTCCTTTTTCTGGATGAAAAGCCCTTAGTGATGAGGTGTGCCACATAGAAGGATTTCCTGACTGTTGTGGCAATGTGATTATCGAAAGTGAGACCACTGTCCACCTATGTCCCTAAGTCTCTCATCACACTTTCGATGTTTAGTGTCCTGCCACTTATGTGGTAATTCATGGGTACATTTTTTTTCCAAAGGGGATAACTATACATTTCTTGGCATTAAGCTTTAGCCCATGGCTCTGCCACCAGGCATCTGTTTCTGTAAGGCCCTTTTGTAGAATATCAACATCATTTGGGGATTCAATAATGGCTCCCAGTTTGCAGTCATCTGAAAACTTTGTTAGCCAGAGTCCCTTAGTGTTGGCCTGTACTTCAGAGAAGTAGATGCCAAACAAGAGTGGTCCCAGGACTGAACCCTGAGGTACTCCACTTGTCACTTGTCTGGAGCTGGATTTGGAGTCGGCTACTTTTACTGTCTGGGTTCTGTCAGTAAGCCAGTTAGCAACCCATCGAGTGACGTAGGGATTTATGCCCAGCTTAGTAAGTTTATCTATGATTCCAGAGTGGAGGGTGGTGTCAAAGGCCTTGGTGAGATCCAGATAGGCTGTGTGGACTGCCTTACCCTCGTCCAGAGCTCTGGAGACTGATTCAAAGTTAATCAGATTCAGGAGACAAGATCAGCCCTTCACAAACCCAAACTGGGTAGGGTCCAGTGTTTGAAGGTTGCCAATTTCTTTGTTTATAAGTTCCATGATAATGAGTTCCATGCCCTTGCAAATCAGGCTTGTTAGACTGATGGGACAGTAGTTCCTGGGATCCAAGGTGGATCCTCCCTTGAGGAGCAGGATAACTGTAGCTGAGCGCCACTCAGTGGGCACAAAGCCAGAGGAGAGGCTATGATTAAACATGACACTTAGGTGAGGTGCCAGTTCATTTTGTAGTTCATGTAGTACACAGCCTGGGATGTCATCTGGTCCCATGGATGCTGTATTCTTAGCTTTGGAGAGTGCAGTTTCTACCTGTGTGGCCATGATTATCGGAATTTGGCAATCTTTTGGTATTGAGATGGGCCCTTTAGGGAGTGAGAGGGGGATGAAGTTGGCACTAAATCGATCTGCCAGGATATTGGCAATATCCTTGGGATCAGTATATTTAATGCCATTCTGTTGTAACTCAGAGCAGATCTGAGCATTGCCATTTAGATTCTTGACATAACTATAGAATGCCTTGTGGTTATCTTTGGAGTCTTTGGCAATTTTATTTTCGTAACTAGCTTTTGAGGATTTTATGAGGGATCTCAGCTTCTTACTGAGGCTGGTGAGGGAGTTTTTTGCATCCTGGGATTTTCCTCTTTTTTGCAACAGTTTCTTCCTTCTGTTGTATAGTTTGTTTATAGCAGGGGACCACCAGATTGGCTTCCTTTTTTTTGGAGAAGACCATCTTGGTTCTATTTGGGATGGCACGATTCATGCACGAGTGGATGTGCTTGTACAGTGCCTTAGTGTTGGATTCTGCAGTCGAACTTCCAGATATTGTTTCTGCAGGAAACAAACATTATCCTACAAAAAACATCAAACGTGTTTTTTTTCTAGAGTTCTTTCAGATCTGATAGTTTAAATAACCAAATTTGCAACCATCCCTGATTATGAAGACAGTTTCCAGAAAAACAAGCTTTTTCATTTTGGTCTGCTGTTTCACTTCATTTCATTGAATTGTCCTGCTACAATGCATTTCTTTTAACAGCAGTATGTAATATGTCTTTACTAAAAGTGGTTTCAGAACCATTATACTGTCTTCCTCAAGCTGCTCTGAGTGACCCAACACAATGCTTACCATACCTTAGCAATATAGGTAATGATCTATATCACACGAATGCTACATCTCTTACCTAAACCTACTGGAGGCACTTTCCACCCAGCCAAACACTATTCATGGGAGACTTTACTTACCCCTCTATAGGCTAGGAAACGATGCAACTACATCTCCTAGGTTTTAGTAATGACCAGTTAGTGTCCAGTTCAACCAGAAGTTCAAAGATACTGGACCTACTTCGAACCAATATGGGATAGTGTTTTACCCACCCTGTATCACATCCTCAATGGTGAGGTTGGATCACAAACCAGCCTCATTACAAATAAAAATAAACTTGGAAAACACAGCAAAAACTGCTAACATTCAAAAAAATTGTAAATCAAATTACATCCTATTTAGTAACAGTCAAAAATCAGTGCCCTGTCTATGCCAAGGTTCACAACAGCCTATGCAGAATTATTCTAAAAACTTTGTACAAACATGAAAATGGCTGCATAGAGGTTTCTGTACCCACAGGAAGTAAGCCCTAAGCAAACCCAAAAACAAGACACACTGGTTTAATTCAAATGTTAACATGGTATATAACAAAAGAAAAAAAAATCATGACCAGAGTCAGAGCAAAGTTCAGAATGACAAGAGTTTACTAATTAAACTAAACTGGAAAATAGCAGGGCTAATTAAATCCAGCAAAGCCAGTTATGAAGTCAATACAGCTTGCCAGGCTAAAGACAGCCACAAGGCCTTCTGTAAACCTGAGAGTTAATATGCAACAGTGTACAAAGCTGGCATTAAAGTGTGCCACTTTCACTGAGCAGAATGGCTAAGTGAATTTTGTATACAAAAGGGAAATCCTGGAGGTGCCACCTCATGATAGGTCAAGGTCAAGTTATTTTGTGCCCAAGATCACACAGGACTTCAGACTCATACTGGAATACTGGCCTAACTAGCATGCATAGATAGATAAATCTAGTGGAGACTATAGTTGTATGCATCACGTTTGTCTCCATCTGTATGGATTGCTTCATTATTTTAATTCCATGTTCAGCTGTGCAACAGTTAAATTGTATGGAAGGGAAAAACTGACTAGGTAAAAGTGTATAGTAGATAGAAAATATATAAAACTATCTGGGCATAAATAGGACATAAAACAATCATTTATAAACCAGTTACTATCAAGTTCTAGAATACCCCTGCATAAAAAAAAATTAATATGCCATAGTATGTAAATCAAATAAAACAGGTTCAACTAGAAATACTAGACAGTATTCAAACAGCAAAAAGTCTTAAGAACTTGATGGAAAAAAAGAAAGAAAATTGTATAGAGGAGAGGTAAGGTGGTAAAGTGGATCAGTTCTTAAGGCTGGGATATGGCAGTGTGGTTTGGAGATCTGTGTAATGGAGGTTCATACAGGGCAGCTAGGATAACTGGGATACTAGGTGATATAATCCAAATGAGGAGGATGCTGGGGGAACTCTGTCTCTGTGCCAGTTTGTGGCAAGGAGTCAGATGAGGATATAACTTGACCTGAGAAGATATAGCAGAAAGACATGAGGAAAGGCAGTGAGACTAGATATGAAAACAGTGCTACAGTAAAATAGGTGGTAATGAGAGTAAGAATAAAGTATGTCCTGAGAGGAACGGGTCCCGATTGGGAAGGAGATGTTAGAGAGGACAGGCAGAGCAGGTCATAGGAAAGGAACTGTCAGACAGAAGAGAAGATGAGGAAAGAATACAGTAAGAGAAGAAAGAAAGATAGGGTAGTCATTATCCAATAAAGTGGAAAGTCCATGAAAATCTAAGAATACTGAGGTACAGCTAGACTTACAGATGGTTGTAAAGTGATAGGAGGGAAAATTGCTTCAGAAGTACTGAAGAAGAGAAAGCCAGTGAGTTGCATACAGAGCTACTACAGGCAGCAGGCATGACAGATAAGGAGAAGAAGGGAGTGAATTTCAAGTGTGCAGGCAAATCAAAATAGTGTGATTGGGTTCCCCTGAAAACTGTCATAAGGATGAGAACAGACAGCTTTTTCTAGCCCAGAAAATAGCAAAACTTCACAAAGACGCATACATGTCCCACTGCACTTGAACGTGGATGAGTGGCTGGGTGTAAGTGTAGAAAGCACAGGTGAAGGACAAGGGAGGTGGACAGGAGACGTGGCATACAGTCATGTTATCAAATATGCTACAGTGTTTACCAATGGCAGAGAAAGAAAAGGCAGGATAAGTGACTGCACTGCATGGTCACTGCATGCAATAGGGATCTTCTTGGGCATGGGTTAGATCAAGCAGGGATGTACATGTCTACCAATAAAGATGAAAGGTAGAATGAAAAGAGAAAGGAAAGGATATGTGTATAAAAATGACAGTTATGAAACGTGAGTTAGAAGGTAGAACAGAAAACAATAAAAAAAGGGAAGAAAACAAAAGGACAAACATGACTGATATATAACACATTTGATGATGAATAAGTGCTAAACAGGAATGGAAAAGAACACAGGCACACAGACACACACACACACACACACACACACACACACACACACACACACACACACACACACACACACACACACACACACACACACACACACACACACACACACACACACACACACACACACACACACACACACACACACACACACACACACACACACACACACACACACACTTTGCTTTCATGCATGCATTCACTCACATGCAGACAGAAACATAAACAGACATGCATACAAATACTTACACACATGCACTTTTCTCCGAACAGTCAGGAATGTTAGAAGCTGCAAGATGGCTCACAATATCGGAGCTGTAGATGCAAAGGATGAGAGAAAATATCTAAATATTGCGTTCAAGTAGCTTTGGGGAAATTTTAAAGTGGTAGAGTCAAAAGACAGGAAGAAACACGTTAGGAAGGAGGAAACTTGTTCCAAAGCACCTAGTGGTCCTTTTCGTAACGTAAGGTCGGGGACCAGAAACTATGATTTGGTTTGAAAGTTAGACAGTGAACTAGGGGGAAAAAATGACTCATCCATAAACAACAGCAGTTCTATTTATCTGCCAATGCCATCTTTATCGCTAATACATTTATTTTGCCAAAAAAGGTGTGCAACATGTATCGGAACAGCGAATGAAACAACAGCACAGATTCCATCCATCCTTCCAGCCAACTGTAACCCACCAGTCCTCCAGCAGCACTTCCAGCAACAGAGTTAAAATGAGTGCCCATCAAAGCTAAGTAAAACACAGCTAATATAATAAGAAGAATGGCTGTATTACTAAAAGAATGTAATATTCCACAGTGCTTACAAACACAACTGGTAAGCGCATTTTAATATTAAACTCTTTTTCAAAAAATGAAATTGGTTGCTACTGGCAACCAATACCATGTGCACAAGCTCACAAACAAATGCCACAGCAAAGGCCAAAGACATCACTGCAAATAATTAAAAAACAAAGTAAACAACTGAAATATAACAACAACAAAGTAAAACGAGTGGCTGTATGAAAAACATTTTGATGTTGCTCTATGATTAAAAACAACACTGGTAAGTGCTTTTATATTAAAGTGTTTTTGATACAGCCTTTCGTTTTATTATTTATAAAACTTAAGTAATAAAGAGCCGGACAAAAACGATTATTGTAGCAAACACATTGATGACCAAAAGAACCTAGACCAATACATTTACATAAGGAAGATCACAATCACCAACTATGAAGCTATGAGACAAGCTGCTATAGGGAGACTTGTTCCATTGTGAAAACAGAGCATACTGGAGACAAAGCCAGAAAAAGAACTTACCTCCAGCAGCTGTATTTGAGCACTCAATGGGTGGGGGAAGGCCAAGGGAGCTGTGACATCACAAAATGGGTGGGTTTCATTGTTTTACTTAGAAGCAGAGGCCGGCCATGGTGATGTCCCTTTGGGGAGGGAACTGCTGAGAAAAAGTACCTGAACTGCCTGGCTTTGATGACATGATTAAGTGGGGGGCCTTCTCAAGTTTTACTAAAGCGCAAGGCAATGCATTTGAAAGTGAAATCATCACAGTACACTAGGGTAGTCCCCCATTAGAGAGGTAAGGTGAATTAGAAATATTTAAATGGTGCATTGTTGTTGCTTTATGGAAGGAACTGTAAATAGGGAGCAAAAGGGCTGAGAATTTGAGGAATGCTTTTGAGAAACCCATTGTACTCCTTTAAGGACCAGTTAGCTGGGCACTTCATTTCACTGAATTGTCCTTCTACAATGCATTGCTTTTTACAACAGTATGTAATATGTCTTTAAAAGTGGTTTCAGAACCATTATACTGTCTTCCACAGGCTGCCCTGAGTGACCAAATGAGATATCCAGCACAATGCTTTGTGTTTACATGCTGTCATTGTTTTGTTGCTTTACTGCTAATTATTTTCTTGTTGTCATGTATCTGCCAATTAATGGTTTTAGTGCTGACATTTCTGGCTGCTCTACGTATTTCAACAGCCTCATTGCATTTTTCCAGTTGTTTTACTCATTGTGTTTGAGTTCATTATTTTCTCTCTTACTACTTTTATCCTCATTTACTGCATGATGTCCATAACATTTCTTTCACTGCTCTGTTTGGGTTTACCTTCATATGTCCATAAATGACATATGCGAACGCACTATTGTGCGACTCAAAAACATGAAAAATGTAATGCTGAACGTCACCAAAGTTCAAAAATCATTCGAAGATTTTTGAACTACAGAGTCGAATACACATCGTAATGCAGGGGGCAAGCCCCCCTGCACCCCCCACACCCCCTTACTTTAATATACTAACTCTGAGATCACACTACAGTGGGGAAAGGGACCATTTCCCGATCCCCACTATAGTGCAATCTTCACCCAAAATGTGGAATCTGCAGTGAGCGAATGCCAATGTGCATTCGCTCATTGCACATTCGAACAATTTTTTTTTGAGTTTGTGAAAGTTTGGGAACCTCCTTTCGACCTTCCTGTTATCGCCCATGCGCATCATGGACATATGAAGGTAAACCCTCTGTTTGTCTGCAATGCAGTCTGTTTTGTCATTGCTACTTAATGTACATACTTACACTTCTGTTTCTCCTGCATCACTATAATACCTCTATTATTTATTGTGCTCTATCTTCAGGTATATCAGCACTCCAAATACTATACGTTATTTCCATTTTCTAGTTCAGCTAATGTGTATTTTCCCTGTTTTGTATTTCTGTTTATTTATCTATCATCTACATATCCGTCTATTTATCTCTTTATTTATTTATTCATAGTAGTACATGTCATTGGTATATTTATCTTCAGCCTTCCTGCAGGCTTTGCCATCTGTACTTCTAATCTGGCTTAGTAAATTCAGTGTAAACCCCATGCTTTTCCTGGAGCAGTTTATGTGTATCCTGCAGTCTCTGTCATTACACTGCCATTGCTCAGACCTTCTTCATCATTTTGTGTCTGACAGTCCTGTTTATACTGTCATTTTAATATTTTTCTTTGATCTAAATTTTCAAACCTTTTGCTTGCTGTACAGGGAGACTCTTCAGTACATCATGTCCTTCTCTCGCATTGAACTTACCTGTTCTTTCAGCCTGAGACCCCCCCCCCCCGAAAGTCATCTGAAATGCAAAATGCCATTTGGAGTTTTGAATCAACAGGTAAAAGCATTGCACATGTTCTCTGTACATAGGTATGCAGATACACGTTGCCCAGCTGGTAGGGATATCTTTGTATTTGACGTATTGTAATAGACATGAATCGTTACTTATTTTGTGATGAAAGCATTTAGTATATTGAAAAATTATTATAATATACTTTTATTTTTAGGGCAAAATATGTTTCAACAACTTTGGCTTTGAACACCACAAAATATATATCTAGAGAAACTGAGTATTTGCCCTGGCAATCATTCCTGGACAACTTGGCACACTTTAAACTGATGTTTGATCGCAGTGAAGTCTATGGGCCTATGAAGGTAAATTTTAATATTTCTTTTTTATTGTCCCATGTTGCAAATAAAGTACTTGGAAGCCCAAGGTGGCATCAGCAGGCTTGCTTTCATTTAGATATAATACATGACAGTCTTAATGTGTCACTGATTGTTATCCAAGCAGATACATACTTTTGCTATTTATTGTTTCAATTCACCATTACACCATTTGGGTTACGTAGAACTCCATGGCAGCACTGGACATTATAACCATGAGAAAAACAAGATCATATATCCCTTTGGTAAGAAACAGTGGCACCAAAACTCCTTATCTCCTTACACAGGCATGGATCATGTTTAGCCTCGCCCTCTCTAAATGCTTGTTATTCCAACAGGTTCAGTCCAAGACTTGGAGATTTACACTGTTCGTATAGCAGCACAACTTGCAGAGCTGTAACACGTGCATCTAAAGGAAACTCACAAAGCTTACTATGACAAACTTAATTTATTTAATATGCTATAAAGTAATAGTCAACAGGTGCAACTAATTACTGACCTTGAAGATGAAATTTGCTATATGTAAAACCTGATATGCTTTTGTTTTCAAAATAATGGAAGGTTCCGTAAGAAAAAGAACACTGACTGACTGGCACAAGCAGCAAAGTGACAAAGCTTTAATATTGTATTATGTTTCTTGCTTTCTTTAAACATTAGGCTTACCTAAAATAGATTAAATAATTGCAAAGTATGTCTATGCAAATGGAATCAATCATTATGGCAAACTTTACTTCTAAAATTACCACGTCAGGATCACTAAGCTGGTAAAACCAGTAATATTTCTTAGTGGATAACTGTGACGATGTAACTAGTAATGGTAACATGTTTTATGAACTGTATTAATAAATAAGACCTATTTGTAGTGCATTTTGTTCATGGCAAAACTTAAAAGGGGCTGATACTGTCTTTGAGCACATTTATTATTATTTTTTTTAAACAAGAACATCTTTATTAAACCATTACTTATGACATAAGCAATCATACATTTATACATATGAAAACAAACCACACCAAGACAATCCTAGTTACAAGCATTTTACATCACAAACCATACTGACACACTACCAGTTGCAAACAGCACTTATAATCTACCCAATCATTTTCATTCAAACATTACATAGCTCATTTAAGTCCCGCCTAAATTTTACACCTCATTCCTCCCCTGTATGCATTGGTCTCACAATTCCCATTTTTCCTATGTAGTTTGCTCCTACTCTTTTATAAAGATCTCAATTCCAGTTTTATCTCTGTCACTATGTTCACTACTTCTAATATAGTTGTTTTAGATTTTGATTTCAATTTTAAAGTAATTGCTTTTTTGGCAGCCACCATAATTAGACACAACAAGGCCTTACCATGTCTAGACAATTCCAATTCTGTATCACAGTACAGAAAAATCATCTCCCTCATCACACCAATCTGTCCACACAGCTTCTCCGACAGTACATCCCACAAGGAATCCTTAAAGTCCACTAACCCACCGCACTCCCAGAAAATATGTTCCCAAGTACCTCTTTCTTCCCCGTCACACACCTCCAACATTTGCTGTCTACCTGAGGAAAAAATTCTCTTACAGTCTACTTGGGGTATAAAAATATCTGTATAAACATAGATATTGCCCAAGGATGGAGCCTTGGGTGCTGTTATCATCATAAAGAATTGACTTTTGTATAGCAACCTACACCTTGCAACATTATGTTTCCATGTGGAAGTTGTTCTGCTTTGTTTTAAGTCTTGCAATTGTGAATCAAAGATGAATCAAGAAGCATGTGAGACCAGTGTTAGTTCAGGGAACAACTGAAAATGACTGCAATAGAGCTCCTCTTTCAGGCAGTTAGATAAATGGGCATTGGTCCAGCTTTCAACATTTATTGAAACTGCATTGGGGGTGGGGAGTTCATGTCCAGAAGGCATGTTACATCTCTTAAGTGTTGTTTGATGTAGGACTTGCTTTAAAAAAAATAAGCATTCAGTAGGTTGGTACAATTGGTTGGATGGTGTTAGTGCTTTCATTTGAAAACGCCATTTATGAGCTCTCCACTGATTGCACTGCTGTCTGTTCCCTTAGGTGAGGAAATGGACAGTGTTTTAAAGGCTGCACTTTCTGTTTATTAGTACACTTCATTAACTTATGGTGATAATGGAGAACACTGGACTGAGGGTAGTTACGTTCATGTTCACAGATGTGAGTTACATTCAGTCTAGTGTTTCCTATTATCGCCTTTTTTAAATTCTCCTTTGAAACCACCTCTAATCCCACACTTTTCCATGCATTACCATTCTTACTGTTAATAACATTTCTGCCCTGTCTGTCCTGTTCCACCTCTGTTCATCTTTATCAACCCACATGGACAAAATGATCAACTGTCTTCAACATTCCCATATACCTTCTTGTTCATTGCCAGTTCATTGCCAGTCTAGATTAAAGTAATCTAACAGAACCATCTCCCAGTGATTTAATGGGCAAACTACAAAATATAACAAAGCATGCCATGGGTGTAGCCGGTGCTGAGTTATTTTGTTCTGTACAGGTACATATCAATGATTAAGCATACATCAGATGGTTAGACAAGAAGGTGCCGAATTGTAGTTTGGACATCATTTATGTTTCAGTATCTTAACTGTAGAATAACTGGAAGTTGAAACTGTGATCAGGACAACATAGGTTCAAGTCTCAGCTGAAGCATGCACTTCTAAATGTTAACTACAGGCCTGTGCTATGCTGCCAAAAAAGGTTTCTAGTTGATATAGCAGTTTACTTAAAGTTCTAGTTCAGTGAGTTTGTTAATGAGAACTCTCTTTTCACTTCTTTGATTTTATGTGTGATAAGTTTCTAAGAAGGAATCTGCTACTGCACTTAAAAAGAGAGTGGCCACAAGCTCATTTAGAAAAAAATAAAGTGTAGTTTCCTCTTTTCTCATTTCATTTGTTAATTATCTGCTTCTCTTTTTCACTTTATCCTCCAACTTTTCCTATTTCCATTCCTTTTAGCAAAATCCAAGTGTTTGTATCTTTGAAATTAACTCGATCTCCTACAGTGTATTCTGAACTAGTAGGCAACCATCAAGGGTCCTTCTTCTGTTTCAGTACCGGCTAACCTTCATTGTTTGTCATATTGCTGGATTAGTATAAACACATGAATTTATATATTTGACATACAGTAGCAAACCTTTGGATGTTTTGTAAGATCAGTTTTTGTGAAATGTCTTGTGAGTATATGGTCTGTAATGCATCTTTTTTTAGCCAGAAATCAATGATTCCACATATACCCAGTCTGTTTTCATGAAGAAGAGACTGTATCACATTCCTTGATTCAGGATTAGCATTACTGTCTCACAGCACTCAGGTTCTCATTTTACTCTCTTTTTGGGGTGCTTTTTATTTCCTTTCCGTGTCTGCATTGGCTTTCCTCATGTTCTTAGATTTCCTTGACATCGTCAGCACATGTTGTGTCTTTAGAATGTTAAAGGACATTAATCATATGAATTTGGAAATTGCGCTGTAGTGATCATGCCATGGGAGTTAATTCTGGCATAGCCTTAAATCTATTCTACAATCAGTTCCTCTGACTTGTGCCACTGAGTGTCTGGACAGGGTATGTTTAACACATAACCCTGAGCTGGAAAAAGTGGGTATCGGGGACTGAATGACTACTGGAACAACTATTTATTATACATCATGCAGTTAGGCACTTGGGACTGAATGAATATTGGAACAACAATTTATTATACATCATGCAGTTAAGCACCAGGGACAGAATGAATATTAGAACAACAATTTATTTTACATCATGCAGTTAAGCGCCAGGGATGGAATGAATATCGGAACACTTAATTATACATCATGCAGTTAGGGGCTGGGGACTGAATGAATATCGGAAAAACAATTTATTATACATCATGCAATGAAGTACAGGACCATCAAGCATTATGAGTGGTGCCTAGCATGAGTCATTAGGTTTGTGTAATCAAATGTTGGGGACTAAGGTCAGGGCTGATTTCCTGACTTTTTATTAGAAATGTGATTTTTGAATATTCAAGTTCTGAAACTTAGAATAAATAATCTAATGATTTAGGGGAAAATGGTGAGCTTGGAAACATGGTGATGTTCTTCGTGTTTCACTGTTGCAGTCATCATATTTGCGTTATCTGCTTGCAGTAGCCCTCGGTCGGTCTGATTATCAAAGTCTTGGATCCTGCGTTGGTTGCTGTCTCATCTTCCATGATGTCAGGTAGTCAGGGGTATAAAGCATGCAGCTGACTCCATTACCTCAGTCTTTCTTGCTGTGCGGTGCCCGAAGCAGAAGCAGTTCACAAGTGCCGGTCGGCCGACTCCTGAAATTTTTGTTTTCGAGCTTCAGAACCAAAGTCTTCAACTAAAGCTAAGTACCCCATTGGGGAAACTTTTTCTTGCTCTAAACCGATGTCAGTAAAAGTCAATAATTATATTTCTTGTAGAAAGCAAATACCTGATAAAGATTTTCATTCATACTATATTCCTTGCCTAGGCCCTGACCACGACATACCTCGCTGTCAGTTTTGTGCCTTATTTAAACAACAAACTATTCGTCATCGGCATATTTATGATTCTAAATATTTTGGTACTCAGTTCAATTACCCAGATATGGCTTCGGTAAGCCACCCGACTACTGACTTTCCGAAAAAACACAAAGATAAAGACAGAGACAGGCCGCCTAGGTCTAAAACTGCTGACAACGCTTCTCCTAAGCTAGTCACCAGTTCACTGGTACTCAGTGAGGTGCTTTTGCAGCCCCTGATACCCGCTACTTCAGATTCGCAGGCCTCTACTGAGACCCATTCGGAGTTTGGTATGTTGCGAGATGCTTCAACTGTGGAACCTGTGGATGTCTCTTCCTTGGATGGGTCCAGAGCCATTGTGCAGGCACCAGCTTCTGAGGGTGTATTCAGGCCTACTGACTTGCATATTAAACCAATGCCATCTTCTTCTTCAAGGCTTAAAACTTGATCCATGCCTAGAAAACCGTCGCCCAGACCACATGGTCAGGCCTCTATGCCTAAAATCCAAATGATAAGAATGGCTGAAGACCTTATTACTTTAACCAGGGGCAACCAACCTAAGAGTCCTAAGAGACCCAGGACTGAATTTGATTATGATTCTTCTGATCAGGATTCTGAAATTTCTGTTTCCTCTGATGACCGGGATTTACCCTTATCTACCTATGAGGATTCTGATGCAGAGGACTCTATTCCCTCTGCTTCCCCTCCAGAGGATTTCTCTTTTGGTGAAACCTTGCATACTCTTAGGGAGCATTTTCACTGGGAAAGCCAGTATTATTCTGATTCTAAAAAGAGGCACAGTAATTTCTTACTCCTGCCCCAACACAGGCCTTTAGCTATCCCCCCTGCACTGGACATTGTTGATGATGCCTTTTTGAAATTTAGCTTGGTCCCTGACTCCTTACCTCCTGCTCCTGGAAAACCAGATAGATATTACAGGGTTCCTGACTCTCACAAGTTCCTCTTTAAAAGCCTACTGCAGATCCTGAGACCATTTCAAAGGGACCCAAGGGCATTAAGACTACTACTGCCAAGAATCCTACCCACTCTGATAGAGATTCCAGGGTTCTGGATAGATGGGGTACGAAGGTACACACTTCTGCAACTTTGGCCATCAGGGCCTTAAACTGCCAGTTTCATATGTTAAAGTATCAGCAGCATATTATCGGCTTGTTTAAACAGAAAATTATGTTGATTCCTGACTGTGCTGAAAATAAGGATTTACAGGATTTAATGCATTCTGCTGAACAAGTTGGAAAACATACTTTGCAATGTGGTTTTGATTCACTAGAGGCATCTTGCAGGGCTGCTGTCACTGGGTCTGTACTTAGAAGGCATGCTTGGCTTAAGGAGCAATCTTTGCCAGATGATGTTAAAGCTAAATTGCTGGATGCTCCCTTAAACTAGGACTACCTGTTTGGCAACAAAGCAGAAGAAGTACTTAAAAAGATGGAGGCAAAAGCTAAATCTATGCAAACTGTTAAAGATTTCCTGCAAGCACAACCTCCAAGATTTAGTAGGCATTGGCCCTCTAAGAATTGGTTCTTTCCTGCCTCTTCTAGGCCTTCTCAGTCCAAACCCAGAACCAGCAGAACACCCAGGCTTCAGTCCCAAGGTATGCACAGGACTAAGCAGTGGGGGGCTTCCACTTCCAAAGCAAGGAGAAGTAAAACTCCCCCCTATGGTAAACTGTCTCAATGACTTAACTTTAAAACTTCCAAGCCCTTCTCAACCGACTGCTCCTTTAGGGGGAAAGATTGCTCTGCAGGCAAAAAACTGGGAACTCATTACCCAGGACAAATGAGTTTTAAATATAGTTTCCCAATGATACAGATTCCACTTCCACACCCTACCAACCCCAAACGGTTGGCCAGATCTACCCCCAAATCAGTGGGCAGAGGCTCAAAAGCAAGTTCTCTCTCTCTTAAGTACAAGGGCTATTCAAACTGTCCCAGAAGAGGAAAGGGGACAAGGTTTCTACTCAAGACTTTTCCCGGTGCTCAGAAAAGACAACTCCTGGCGTCCTATCCTGGATCTCTCTATCCTAAGCACTTTTTTGGTGATCCCAATATTGAAGATGCTAACTCTTCACCAGTTGCTTCCTATGCTAGGCAAGGATGCCTGGTTGGCAACACTGGATTTAAAGGAAGCCTACCTGCACATCCCAATCAGGGAATCTTGCAGAAGATACCTACACTTCAAAGCAGGTTTCATGCACTATCAGTTCTCTGCACTGCCCTTTGGCTTATCTACTGCACCCAGGGTATTCACAAAGTGCCTAGCTCCAGTCATTGCATTTTGCAGGCAAAGAAATATTCGGATGTACCCATACCTGGACGATTGTCTAATTCAGGCAGAAAGCCAGGACATACTACTGAATCATCTGGAGTTTTTACAAAAGGTGCTAACTTCTCTGGGGTACACCATAAACGAAAATAAATCACATCTTGTACCCTGACAACAAATTGTATTCCTGGGAGCAAGCTTGCGCACAACTTCCCAGGTGGCTTTCCTCACACCACAGAAACAAGTTCATTTGACAGCTTACTTCAAACTAATGGCCACAAAGACCCTGCTATCTGAAAGACAAATACTGCAAGCCTTGGGGTTCATGGCCTCCTGCATTCTTCTAATTCCATATGCAAGACTGCATATGAGGAAACTACAATGGTAACTAAAAAGCTTATAGTGTCAACATTCTAAGGATCTAGATCTATGATTCCTATCATACCTTGCCTACAGTTAGAGTTCCTTTGGTGGGCAGAGGCCTGTCATCTAAACAAGGGACTGCCATTCACTCTACCCCCTGCCATCCAAACCCTAACAACAGACGCATAAGAATATGCATGGAGGGCTCACTTGGCAGGGAAGTGCATTCAGGGCAAATGGAACCCAAGTCAAATGCACCTGCATATCAATCAAAAAGAAATGTTAGCTGTACAGAATGCTCTGACAGCCTTCGAGGACCACATTCTTCCAGGACAATTAATGGTTAAGACAGATAACACAACTGTTATGTGGTACATAAACAAGCTGGGGGGGACCACTCATACCCTCACTGCAGACTAGCCTTGGCTCTGTGGAATACAGCCTTGAGCTACCAAGTGCACCTACAGGCTCAATTCCTGCCAGGAAAGCTAAATACACTGGCAGACGAACTAAGCAGAAATCTTATAGACCCACACGAGTGGAAACTGGAACCAACGACATTCAACATGTTGATAAACAATGGGGGAGCCCAGAGATAGACCTGTTTGCCTCCGCCCAGAACTACCAGTTGGAAAATTCTGCACAAGGACTCCCCACAAACAAGCTTGGAAAGTGGATGCCCTGTCCTTCACCTGGAAAAATCTATCAGTTTTTGCCTTTCCTCCTCTGCCTCTCCTCTCCAAGGTACTACTAAAGATCAAACAGGACAAACCAAGGATGATACTTATTGTACCAGACTGGCCACGGCAACACTGGTACCCCCTCTTGCACAGTGTGTCACTGCTAGCACCATGGCACATGCCTCAACCCACTACCCTGCTGTCCCAGCAGAAGGGCCAGATTCTGCACCCTCAGCTTCAAACCCTGAACCTGACAGCCTGGCTAATTACCTGACCACTCCATTACCATCCTTAGTAAACAAGTGTTGGATGTCATTCTGGAGGCAAGGAGGCCTAGCACTAGAAAATCTTATGCTGAAAAATGGAAAAAATTCTGTTCCTGGAACCAAGCTCAGGTGATGGGCACAGCAGCACCCAATTTACCTCAGATTCTTCAATACTTAACTGAGATGCTTCACAAGGGCCTTTCCTTTTCCTCCATCAAAATTTATGCCTCAGCCATTTCAGCTCATTACAACACAGAGCCACCCCTCTTCTTTCATCCACTGCTCAAGCAGTTCCTCAGAGGGGCCAGAAACTTAAGACCACCCAGGACAGCCCCAACTCCAGCCTGAGACCTTAACCTTGTATTGGAAAATCTCACTCTACCTCCTTTTGAGCCAGCTGCAAATGCAGATTTGAAATTCCATTCTTGGAAAACAGCCTTCCTTTTAGCCATCACTTCAGCAAGAAGGGTGTCTGAATTACAGGCCCTTATGGCAGTGGTGCCCTTCATTATCTTTCATGTGGACAGGGGGTCCCTCAGGGCCAATCCCTCCTTCAGGCCCAAGGTAGTATCCAGTATGGCGTTTAATCAGTCCATTCATTTGCCAACCTTCTTTTCTAATCTACAGAACAAAGGGGAAGGTATACTGCACTCCTTAGATGTGCATAGACAACTTAGATTTTACTTGGACAGGACTAAACCTCTCAGGAAATCTGAACAGATGCTGGTGGCATTTGCTGCAGGGGCAGAGGGGAAGGCCATTTCAAAGCAAACCATTTCTAAATGTATAGGCCATTGCATTCATTTCTGCTATAACCACCATGGAAAACCTATCCCACAGGGGATAAGACCACATTCAACCAGGGCTGCATCTACCTCTACAGCCTTTCTCAGAGGTGTCCCTACCAGGGACATCCTAGAAGCTGCTACCTGGAGTTCTGTACATACTTTCACCAAGCATTACCATTTGCCAATTTTCTCTAAATCCAGAGCTGGCTCTGCCACTGCAGTCTTGCAGGGCCTTATAGCTGGTCCTTATGCTATCTAATTTCCTCCTCCCATCCTTAGCTTTGGAAATCTACCCAAAAGTGATGACTGCAACAGTGAAGCAGGAAGAACATAGTACAGTTTTATACACTTACCATAAATGTAGATGTTTGAGTGTATTCACTGTTGCAGTCCTGGTTACCCTCCCTCCAGGCCCCTGACTTCTTTTGGCAATACCTCTATTCCTTTGTACTATGCTTAAAGCTTTTTGGTGTATTTGCTTTTTTTGTTGGAGGTGTAACCTTGTATATATATTTAATTGCTTCCCATTAGGGGGGGCACCTGACATCTAGGGCAAGAAAAACTGATGTAATGGTGTCGGCTGCATGCTTCATATCCCTGACTACCTGACTTTATGGAAGATGAGACAGCAACCGATGCAGAACCCAAGACTTTGATAATCAGGCAGACTGAGGGCTACTGCAAGCAGATAACCCAAATGTGATGACTGCAACAGTGAATACATTCAAACATCTACATTTATGGTAAGTATACACAACTGTACTTTATATGTTACAAATTTAAAGCTTTTTTTTCTGCACCTCACTCCATCTCTTGAGATGGTGGAGGGCAGCTGTATACCAAATCCCCACTACTTGTATATACTAACTCCAAGATTGCGAAACCTCTGAGCAGGAGGGATACCTTAAATACCTTAAAAAACAAAGCCTTAGCCTTTATAGGCATTTCCCACATTTACACATTCACTTCCTTGGAACTTCAAATGCACATAGATGTCCTTGGAGAAGAAACATAAGACTTCAAAATTATGTATTTCAAAATATTTTTATTTTTTGGTAGTTTTAAATTTAGGAGAAGAGATCTGGCATGCTTCAGTTTGTGGCTAACCTTATGATATCTGGACAGAAATCATGAAGCAGGAGTATGTAGACTATGGATTCCTTATGGGAGAAAACTGGAAAAGTATACCTGGTGATATTAGATCAGTACAGATCAATAAGAATGGTAGAGAAAGGCTAACCAAGGATAAACAAATGACAAAAGCATGAGAGTAAGGGCAAAGTGAAGGCAGTGAAAGCTTCAAAGAGAATAGCATTATGGGATTGATGGAAAACAATTAGAAGGCTCCTGATTGGTTGATTGGTGAGAGGAAAAAAAGTGGAAAATCTAGAATAAAAATTTAGGATGGATTAGATGCCACAATATAGAAGGGGTAAATAGAGGAGAAAAGAATTAATGCAGCAGGTTATAGATTGACAAACATGAGAGAAGATGCTGTAGTATTTTTATGGATGATATTAGAGAAACTGCACAGCAATCAATGGAGTGCTGGGCAATATGTGAGAAGATCTGTAGTCAGTGGAGTGTGGGGTGATATGGGAAATGAGCTTGAATCAGAGGAGTGCAGGGTAATATGGGATAGGAACTGGAATCAGTGGAGAGTAGGATGATAATGGAGATGAGCTGGGATCAGTAGACTGTAGGGTGGTATGGGAGACAAGCTGGAATCAGTGGAGTGTAGGATGATATGGGAGGTAAGATGGAATCAGTGCAGTGTAGGGTGATATAGAAGATGAGCGTGAATCAGAGGAGTGCAGAGTAATAAGGGAGAAGAGCTAGAATCATTGGAGTGTAGGGTGATAATGGAGGTGAGCTGGGATCAGTAGACTGTAGGGTGGTATGGGAGACAAGCTGGAATCAGTGGAGTGTATTGTGATAAGAGAGAAAAGCTGAACTTAGTGGAACACAAGGTGATAAAGGAAAAAAGCTGAAGCAAACAGCACTTAAAAGGTATATTCACATTAAAAACAGCTCAAATGGCAAGTGCTGTATAAAATAGGGGCAGAATTTAAATATCACTCTTATAAACCTAGAAATTTGCTAGAATAATATGATTGTTGGTAGCATATATTTTTGAAAGATATGATGTCTGAAAATCAAATGTATGTCATTATTTAGTGACTTCAATTCACAGTAATTTGCCAGAAAACTAAAAATGTTATAAGGAGCAGATCAAACATAGGCATAAATCTGGACATTCTACAAAAATCTAGACAGTTGAGAGGTAAGCTTGCTGCAGCTGAAAGACCAAAGTGGAAATCAAAAAACTGAAAGTAATATGAAGAGATACAGAACCTTAAGAACTTCCAGCATGTTGGATAAAGAGGATATGGAAGTACGTGTCCTTTAAATCAAATGTCACCAAAAAAGCTTGAGGAGGAACCATTGAAAGTAAGGACTGTTGGGTTAACATCTTGAAACAAGGAATTTTGGGAAAGGGGTTGAGTGTAGAAAGGTCTAAACTACGTTTCAAATTGCCCTCTTTCTGGAAACCAGAAACATTCTTGAATAAAATCATCTCTTTTGTAGATGAGTCAGTACAAATTCTATTGCTGCCTGAGTGAAGAGGTCTGAAAAAAGAGGAAGAATAAGTTGAACCTGGCTTGGAAGAGGCTGGGTAGAAACCCTGAGAGGTAAGGAGGAGCAATCCAAGAGATCCTGTAACTGTTTTGAATGGTCAGTAGAACCCACTAGTCTGATGTTATGGCTTGCCAGGTTTAGAAGGGCAGCTTTTGAGATGGAAAAACCTGGGAATGGCCAAGGTCAAGTGGGGAGGGATGCAAAGGTTGATGGCCATAAAGATACTGGTTTGTCAGGAAAGGAGAGTTTAGAACCCTTGGAATCCATTTGAGACTTGTCCTGCAATCTTTTTTATTGAACGTTTACCCTTCTGAGATGGTTATTGTTCCTTGCAAACAAAGGGACCATCCTTAGTAGATAGTTTTTGTGGAATGTAGGAACAAGAGAAAAGATGATTTGTTTAAAATCTTGCATGACCTTACCTTTCTCCTGCAGAGTCTTGAAAAGTTCTGTAGCAGCAGAACCTAACACATAGCTTTGGCACGTTCAGGTAAAGGCTGCAATCTAAACCCTGAGAATATACAAATAACAGATTCAGTAACAGCTGCTGTAGAATAGGCATCAACAGCATCACAGCTGCATTTAATAGAGCGCCTAGCAGGTTGAGAAGTAGAGTCAAGTAGAGACAATGCAGACGATGTAATATCAGAGGCCTCTAAATCTGAGAGGGCATTTTCCAAATTACCCAGAATAAACAAAAGGCATCTGATTTTTTTCAGTGAGCAAAACATTAAAGAGAGGAAGGAAGGAACTTTTCAGGCTTTTCCAGGAAAAGGAAATAGCTGAATCTGAGGTAGGATTTCTATATAAAAACTTATCAGAGCTTGGAAGCCTGTAAATTCTATTTGGTTTCTTTGGGACAGTTTGCTGGAACTCACAATTAAGAGAGACAGTGGAAAACATATCAAATAAAACCTCAAAAACAAGAGGAATGTCAGATGATTTAGTTATCCCCATTTCAAAAGAGCATAGTATCTTTTCTG
This sequence comes from Protopterus annectens, assembly GCF_019279795.1. Classification (NCBI taxonomy): domain Eukaryota; kingdom Metazoa; phylum Chordata; order Ceratodontiformes; family Protopteridae; genus Protopterus; species Protopterus annectens. The sequence goes on from NC_056739.1 coordinate 1,755,455,141, forward strand.
GACATCAGATAATTTTGAACCTTCCACTGAAAATGTTGCATTAAATAGTGGTGTCTGCAAAGATGAGTTCATCCCTATGGGAATCAGGAGACAAGGTATCATCATAATCAGAAGCATAAGCCACTGGGGAATGGGTTTGGGACGAATAGTTCAATGAATCACCCACCTGATTCAGAATCCACATCTTTTTCAGAGTCTTCTCTTTGCCCTTTGAGAGGAGAATGAGAGGAGTGGAGAGCAGCAACAAAAGCAGGAAATGATGACGTAGGGCTTGGCCTACCTAAATATAACAAAAATGAAAGCTCCTAGCTCTTCAATCCCTGCCTTACCTTTGGAATCCAGGTTTTCTACAGATTTACACAGACAACACCACAGTAATACGGTACATAAACAAACAAGGAGGCATCAAGTCTTATTGATTTTATAGACTCACCTTGATTACTTAAGACACATCAGTTTGGCACAACATGTTCTTTCAAGCTGTGTATATCCCATCAGAAAAGAGCAGTGTGCAGATTTTGTTTAACAGATCCAAAGCAGACCCTCACAAGCAGATTATGAAAAGAGAGGCCTTTTTGGACTTTGTCCATCGGTTGGGGAACTCCCCAGATAGATTATTTTCCCTTCACACACAACCACTAGTGTGCTCCAGAGTACCATGTCATTACCATGTCATCAGGCTTGGAAAATGTATGCCTTGTATTTTTCTCAGATGGGGAAGTTCCTTTATGTATACCCTCTACTTCTGATTCTAAACATTCTTCTCAAAATCAAAGAAGAACAAATGAAAAATCTTGTTGGCGATTCCCTTTTGGCCCAGATAGCACTGATCCCCCTTCCTTCTGTCCCACTTGGCCAGGGATATTCATCATACGTTGCCTCACAGGTTAGACTTGCTCACACAGAACAAAGCTTTCTAATTCTTCTCAATCTACAGACCTTGAATCTGACTTTATGGGTGATACAACATTAATTCATGTTAGGTACCACATTATTAAAGAAGTGCTTAAGGTTCTACTGGACGCTACAAAACCACGTACAAGGAAATCTTGTTTCTAAATGGAAAATATATTCCTTAGGGTGGCATAAAATGAATTAGGATTCTAATCAACTGGCTATTTCTGATATCCTAGTTTACTTGTTTAAATTGTTCAAAGGTATGCTAGAATTTTCTTCATTCAAAGCACATTTGTCATCCATCTCTGCCTACCTGCCTGTGGTTTCACCATTAACTTCTCATTATGAGGTCAAACTGTTTCTGAAAGGTGTTCTGTACATCAGACAACCAAGGAGAGACATCCCCCTTCTTGGGATCTGAACTATATTCTGGAGAAACTTACCCTATCTATTTTTGAGACTGCTGCATATTTTACTTGTAAACGTCTGTAGACATAATACTGTTTTGCTGTTAGTTTTAAATTCTGCTAAACGTGTGGCAGAGATGTAAGCATTGCTGGCCATTCTATCCTTTCTAATTTTCCGTAAGGATAGACACTCATAAACTTTCCCTTATATCTAAGATCACCAGTGAGATCTCCTTGAATCAGACTATCACTTTGTTCACATTTTCCCTCTCCTAAGAGTAAGGGAGAGACAGAATCTTGCATTATTTTGATATATCTCAACTGCTCAGATTTTAGTTACATAAATACAAAGCTATCAGAAAATCTGAGCAGCTTTTTTTTTCTTTTCAGGGCTTGATCTTTGGTTCTTCTGTTTTGAAGTAGACTATTTCTAGCAGGATTTCTAATGATATTTCCTTTTGTTATTCTTTCCATGGCACAGAAGTATAGGCTCCAGTAAAAGCAAACTCCAGTAGTTGCATGTTTTTTGGACCTCTCTTCAAGGATATGAATTCCATATCTATCTTTAAAGCAGCAGCTTGGTCTATTCACTAAACATTACACAACTGATGCAATTTCTAGGACTAGAGTAGGGTTTGCTAGGTCTATCCTTCTGAGTATTACAGACTTTAACTCAACTCAGTTTTCCTTTTCTTCTTAGGCAGCTTTAGGAATCCTCCATCTGTTAGTAATTCTGCAACAGACATCCAGGGAATGACAAAGTACAGTTGTTTAAGAACTTACAATACCAGTAGGTGTCTGACTTATTATTGCTGTAGTATTATATACCATCATATTGACATTGCTCACTTTTTGGGCATATTTGGATTATTAGTCTTTCCTCTTCTCCTTTTTGAATTTTATGTATGTATGTATGTAGTTGCCTCTACTTCTGCCTCAGTTCTTACTCTGGGCCATGAAAGTACAAAGTAACTCAGGCCTGTACATCCCTTATGTGCATGTTGCCTCCTTCAGAATGAGGTCATGCATCAGATGTATGGCATGAGAGGAAGACACCCACGTTTTTGTATGCTGGTCAGACATCAGCTCTCCTTGCAAGATATCCCATGTGTTAGAAATACTGTGACAGTGATCATTTGGGCATCTACTGATATGGTAAATTCTTACACAACTATGTACTTTATTCTAGGCAGATTTAGGTAAATAAATAAGTGAATAGTCAACACATACCAAAATGGCCCAGTCAGAAAACCAATGAATCACAGTAGTAGTGCCCGTACAACAAAACAGTGTAAGAGTCAGTACAGACAGTACTGAGTACAGAACTATGTTCTGGACATACCCAATCCTGTTTGGTAGAGGTATCATAATCTGACTATGATAATTGGGAATCTGCCGCAAAGTCACAGTGTGATCTTGGAATTTTCCCATTAACTAAGGTGATGCTGGAAGTTCATAGGTTCATAGGTATTTCTAGGTTATTGATTTATAAGGATCTTAATAAGCTCAGCCTTACATTCCCATAGTAGTTTTTAGCACTTATACTTTGTGTATGAATAACCCAAACAAGCTGAACAGTTGCCTGTTTCTCTTTTCCATAAGGGACATGGATTTTAAGCCCATCCAGCCATTTGAATTTCATTTGAATCGAACAAGAAATGTACTTTGCTTTATGCAGAGTAGAAGATGGTTGCATAAGGATGGTACTGTCTGCATTATACATCTATCCTTACAACGTGTCCTGTTAATGTTGCAAAAAAGATTGATATCTCTTGATTGGGTGTTTACAGTACTGCTGAACTTATGAATGTATAATAGGTCTGATACAACTGGGATCGTGAGTCTCAATGCACAAGACAGAGTAGTCTGTATGATACTAAGAAAAGGAACAAATCTTCGAGATGGTATGCAAAGTTTTTATAATTTAGGCTCTTGTTTTTTGAGAAAGCACTGTGGTCATTATAATTTTGCCATGTACTTGGACAGGTATATACCAAAAAGAGCATTATATTAATTTATTAGCTGACTGACGGATGAGTACAATGGGATAATTATATCCATAGAGCTGAATTATATCCATAGATATGAACACCATGAGCTGGATTCAATAAAGCCTACACTAAGTGTACACAATATGTATTAAATAAAATTCTTAACACATTTTTTGTGCTTTCTAGTCACTCAGAAAGATTACACTAAGTGTGCATGTAGTCTACACTTTGTGGTAACCTTTATGAATACCTGTCAGTATTTAAAGCTGCAAGAATATCAGTAAGAAAACTAAGATTAGGAGGAAAACAGTGTGTGTTATGTCTGTGTTATCTGTTCACCCAGAACAGTGTACACTTAATGTAGGCATTATTGAATCAGGCCCCATATCTTTAGATGTAACTTATATAATAAAAAAAGACATCCTTACAATATTGGACATGTGGTTATTAAAGGACAGTTCATTGTTATATTATTATTTTCCTCTTCTGTTATGCTTACTTATTTATTTTATTTATTTGTTTGTTTAATTATTTATTATTTAAATTATCTCATATATGCATACATACATGCACGTGTTTATTTATGTTTCTAAAGAGCAATCCTGTAATGCTATAACATGCACTAATTTATTTTATAATGCAAGGGCTGAAGGATAAGCTTTATAAATCCCTGATCTCCACTTTCATTCATATTTGCATCTCAGGTACTAATGTTCAACTATCCAAGTTAGCTGTGATTTATAAATAGTCCTAACTGAAAATAGGCTGCCTTGGTGGCCTTTATAATTCTTTGTACACTATTCATTCCTGCTATAGCCTGTGATGTCTTAAGCAATTTATCCTCATAATAAGCTGAAATTTTAGGGAATTTGTTATACTCCTTGTCTGAGTAAAGAAATGCTTGATTTTTACACCATCTCCCTTCTTAAGCACTGCACCATATTCTGTGCTTTTACCCTCCTTATTTGTCTTGTATGCCCCCCCAAAAAACAAACAAACAAACAAACAAACAAACAAACACTGCAGTCTGTTGCTGTACTTCATCATTCTGGTAAAAGGAATGAACAATATTTTTTTATTGTAGTGCTCCAGTCCCCAGGAACTAATGTCTCCTAAACAAGAAGCTTGTGAACTCATTTGAATAATTCTGCTTCACCAGAAAATACCACAGCACAAGGGATACCTAACAGATTCTTCTCATCTTTCCCCTCACTGAGAAGATTCCTAATGTGGTTAGTCACAACCAACATTTTCCATACTAATTTCACCCTTGGTTGCATCGTGCTCAAATCGCAGTGCCAGCAGCTAAATGACCACTGATAATCCTATGGTTCAAATATGTGACCATGTTATGTAGTGCACATTATCAAGTTCTGTATGTATAATGGCATAACTATAACCATTAGTGCCCACTGTGATGGCCTGAACAGTGTACTAGACCCTATGATAAAACCGCTGCACTGCTTGACCATGTACCTCTAACTATTGACCTTAGAGTTGCCCAAGATTGTGGCACTGATTTCTTGTTTTCTGACAGTATTTTTCACTGGCATGAATGCTAATAATGAGACAAGTTGTCATTTACAGTATTCAGATTGTATGAATGTTTATCTCTAAGAATATGATAATCCACAAGCTTTGCAAACAAAAGCCTTTGTAGCTTCCCTGCCATACCTGTTTATCATTGAATTCCTCCTAATGAACATTTACTGTGGTAGTTACTGGACTGAAATGCTGATTACCTGAAAAGACCCTAAACATTTAGTCACTTAGATCATTTTCTATTCGCTTTACGATACTCTATCTAAAGTCAATCAAATTAAGTTATTGAATAAATATGTTTTGTCAGTCATTCAAATGCACTTTTAAGGTTTAGAGGTAGTCCTGCTGTATTATCACCCATTTAAATATTTACATAAACTGTACTGACTGCAGTTTTAATTGCAGTTACAGTATTGTGACAATCCCAGAAATTATGCTGGGAGCTAGACAATAGTTTGTTTTAATGATATGTTTCATCCTTTGAGAATAGACTATTTTTCAAAGTTTTGAAAGTGTGCTGCAAAAGTTTGTAATGGATCTAAAGTCTAATGGATAAGTAATATTTAAGATTATGGGTAGAGGTAATGTGGTATATTTGAATTGCCTGGCTAGGATTCTTGTTACTAAATATAAGCTAAATATGAGTTACAGTGACTTCAGTTTTTCTGGGCCCTTTGTGGACCCCCCCCCCCCCCAGCTGTTCATCTGTTACTCAACTTTACTCCAATTGCTCCCATCTTCCATAATGAAAACCTACCACCAAGTTGAGCCACTCTGGTAAATGGAAGAACAGTATAGGTTTCACAGGTAGCCAAATGCTATCCTCCCTTCAGAGGTAGTCATAGGCAGGAGGGGAGGAGTAACTCAGCAGGAAGATGGAGAGGAACTGATTTAGCAATGTCATCTACACTATTGTGCATGTTAGGATTGTTTTCATAGGCCCAATCTCCTCTGCTGAATTTGTTTTGGGAAGCTGGGCTGAACAGTGAGGAATGACCTGATAAGGATGTGTTTGCTCTTGGTTCTTGGATAACCATGCCTTGGCTCTTCCTCACACCCAGCCAGGCAATTGTTTTAACTCCTGGTCTCCACAAGCTTGAAGAATGACTAACCTATGTATGCCCTTTCCCACCAGGACAGGCATACCATCATCCCTGGCACCACATGTCTTAGTTACTAATCAAATTCATGTCACAAGGATTATTGTCAGGGATTCATTCTTGTACAGCACCAGTTGGCTTGTGGCTTTGAAATCTTTGACATAGCCATACATGGAAGGGTAACCTGTATATGCATCAGGGCTATTTTTTTTAGATAGGTTTTCCAGCTGATGTTGAATTGCCTTAACAGTGATTTGTCTAAAACAGAATGTAGACTAGTAACCTTAAAGAAAGACATTTACATTATTGGCCCAAAGTATGTTTAGAATTTGATTAGTTAAAGAAGCATTTGCTGTGATAGTGGAGACAACATTTTCAAGTTCATTTGGCACAAATGTTAGAAGTCTAAACCTCAAAATGCACTACCTCAAGGCACTCCTAAAAATGGAGAACATCAATATCTGTGCAGTAACTGAGACCTGGTTCAAGGCTCCAGAGAGCAACCCTGCAATACCAGGATACAACTCTTACCACACTTTTCGACTACCAAACCAGGATCACTAAAGGTGGAGGAGTGTCCATATTCACCAAGGATATTCACACCACCAGGCTAGTTGCCCAACACAATGCAACTGAAATTCTCCAGGTGCAACTAACACTAAGACTGCAATCCAAATTGTAGCTTGCTACAGATCCCCCACCATGCCCCAAGATTCTCACTACACCTTTGTAAACATACTGGAAAATATTAAGATACAACCAAACACCCTAATACTGGGTGATTTCAACTACCCTGCCATTAACTGGGAAAACTACTTACGTACCAACACCTTTGCCCAACGGTTGTTGGAATTCATAAATTCCAACGCCCTGGATCAACTAATCCATAGTCCCACCAGGAGCTCCAATATCCTAGACCTGGTCATTACCAACATGGGAAATCAATGCTGCACACCTATGGTCACCCTCTCATTGGTCAGGTCAGACTATAAGCTAATCACCCTTAACAACCACATCCCACCCCAGCCTCCCAGTAAGGAAACCTCCATAAAAAACTTCTCCAAAGCCAGCATCATGCTACTCACGTCAGAAGTGACAAACTTCATGACACCCATGTAGACGGGAACTGAAAGTTCAACTGCTGAGTCCTACACTAAGGCACTGTGCGAGCACGTCCACTCATGCATGAATCATGCCATCCTAAATAAAACCAAGATGCCCCCTTCCAAAAAAGGAATCCAATCTGGTGGTCCCCTGCCATAAACAAACTTTACAACAAAAGGAAGAAACTGTTGCAGAAAAGAGGAAAATCTCAGGATGCAAAAAACTCCCTTACCAGCCTCAGTCAGAAGCTGAGATCCCTCATAAAATCCTCAAAAGCTAGTTAGAAAAATAAAATTGCCAAAGATTCCAAAGACAACCACAAGGCATTCAATAACTATGTCAAGAATCTAAATGGCAATGCTCAGATCTGCTCTAAGCTACAACAGAATGGCGTTAAATATACTGATCCCAAGGATATTGCCAATATCCTGGCAGATTGATTCAGTGCCAACTTCACCGCCCCCTCACCCCCTAAATGGCCCATCTCAATACCAGAAGATTGCCAGATTCTGGTAATAACCACACAGGTAAAAAACACACTTTCCAAAGCTAAGAATACAGCATCCATGGGACCTGATGACATCCCAGGCTGTGTACTACATGAACTACAAAATGAACTGACACCTCAACTAAGTGTCATGTTTAATCATAGCCTCACCTCAGGCTTTGTGCCCACTGAGTGGCGCACAGCTACAGTCATCCCACTCAACAAGGGGGGATCCACCTTGGATCCTGGGAACTACCACTCCATCAGTCTGACGAGCCTGATCTGCAAGGCCATGGAACATATTGTCATGGAACATATAAACAAAGACATTGGCAACCTTCAAACACTGGACCCCGCCCAGTTTAGGTTCATGAAGGTCCGGACTTGTCTCCTTCTTTGAATCAGTCTCCAGAGCCATGGATGGAGGGTAAAGCTGTCGACACAGCCAATCTGGACCTCGCCAAGGCCTTTGACACCATCCCCCACTCTGATGAACTTACTAAGCTGGGCATTAATCGCTACATCACTCAATGGGTTGCCAACTGGCTTAATGACAGAACCCACACTGTAAAAGTAGCTAACTCCAAATCTAGCTCCAGACAAGTGACAAGTGGAGTACCTCAGAGTTCAGTCCTGGCACACTCTTGTTTGGCATCTACTTCTCTGAAGTACAGGCCAAAACTAAGGGACTCTAGTTAATAAAAGTTTGCAGATCACTGCAAACTGGGAGCCATTATTGAATCCCCAAATGATGTGGTGACTCTACAAAAGGCCTTACAGAAGTAGATGCTCGGTGCCAGAGCCATGGGCTCAAGCTCAATGCCAAGAAATGTATAGCTATCCCCTTTGGGAAAAAAACATGTACCCGTGAATTACCACATAGGTGGCAGTACACTAAACACTGAAAGTGTGATAAGAGACTTAGGGACACAGGTGGACGGTGGTCTCACCTTCGATAACCACATTGCCACAACAGTCAGGAAATCCTTCTATGTGGCACACCTCATCAATAAGGGCTTTTAATCCAGAAAAAAAGGAATTCATTGTCCCACTGTACTCATCCCTCATTAGACCCATTATAGAATACAATGTCCCATTTGTTATGTACCTCTCAAGATATCTGCAACAACTAGAAAGGCCGCATAAATACCTCACTAAAAGAATCACAGGCCTAAAGCAGATGCCCTATGCTGACCACTTTAAAAAACTCCAGCTATACTCTGTCACATATCATCTATTCAGAGGCGATCTCTGCTTAACATACAAGGCCATGTCATATCCTGAGCTGTTGGACATGCTACACTTAAAGAAATCCCAATTCCTCAGAGCCACATGCTCCAGGGATCTAAACCTTGTCATCACAATAAACAAAACATGCAGGAGGGATAGGTTCTTGACACAGAGACTCTCCAGACTCTGGAATAGACTGCCCATAGATGTCAAGCAGAGCGCCTCTTTGGCCCTCTTCAAAAGGAACCTTGACGATTGAATGAGAGAAAGGAAATTCACCCCAGAGATCACATCAGTCACCCTGCTAGACAGGGGTCCAGGGAAGTAAATAGCGTGGGAAGAAATAGCCAGGGAATTGTTATGGTTAGGCTTGTATAGGCCCTAGGGCCGAAAGCCTAGTACCAACCTATGAACCTATAAACCTATGAATAATGATTTTAGTGTTTGAGTAAGGAGACATAATATCTAGATTAGCAATACCCTTTATAATTCTCCCAGAAAGTTCTGGTTGTGAAGCAAGCAGGAATTGTTTTCTTATTAGGTAGTATAATTTGCTTTCTTTATTTGCAAATAGAAGAACTGGCAATGAACAAGTAAGGTGTAATTACCATGTGCACCACCTCTGCTCTTTTATTTGTGCCAAGCTTCATTTTCTGTTTAAAAATGGGACACTTGAAAGTTATTAATGCCCTCTCACTGCCTGTATGTATAATACATACCTATTTGATTATGTACACCTTATGTATGCAGTGCAGTTTAGCTAACCACAAATTAGATATGACAATTATCAACATTTATGGAACTACTCCTGTTTGGAATATACTTCTCTGAAGTCAAGGCTAATCTGAAAGGTCTCTGGACAAAATTTGCTGACTGCTGCAAGCTGAGGGCAATCGTTGAACCCCCCCCCCCCCGTGATGTAAATATCCTTCAGGAGGGTCTAGATCAAAGAAATGTTTGGTGCCAGAACCACAGCCTAAAACTAAATGCAAAAACAGGCATTATCATACCCTTTGGAAAGTCAAATAACCCTGCAAATCACAACATCAACAGCACACCCCTAACACTAGACTCGGAGGTGAGAGATCTAGGTACACATGTAGACAGTAGCCTAAACTTAGACTGCCATGTGTCCATAGTGGCAATGAAGTCCTTCTATGTGGTGCAACTTATAAGTATGTTATCCAAATCCAAGGAAATTATAATCTCTTTGTACTCAGCCCTCATTAGACCAGTAATCAAGTACAATTGCCTTTTGGCATGTACCTGATTTGGCACTTACAGCAGCTCGAGCGACCTCAGAAGTTCTTCTCTAAAAAAAATACAGGGTGTAAACTATATGTCCTGTGCAGATAGACTAAAAGCCCCATCTCTTTACTCTAGCATCTACTGACTACTAAGTGGTGACCTATGCTTCACCTACAAGCAATCACAAATACAGCCCTGATGGAGTTGCTACTCATCTGCAAGTATCTGTAAGATGTCATCCAATCTAGGTATCTAAACTTAGTCAGCAACTCAAATAAAGCATGCTGGACAGACAAACCTGCATCTCAGAGATTACCCCTTCTTTAGAACAGGATTCCTATTCACATTAAGCAGAGCATTTTCCTGGCCCCTTCAAATGTAATTTGCATCAATGGATGGGGAATCACAAATTCATACTGGTTTAGTGCCCATGTCCCTTATGGGGATATCTGTAAGATACACAAGGAATAGGCACAAATCAATGCCATCTTTTTGCCCCCATGGGTTATATATTGGGTAAAATTGGGCTATATTGGCTAGGCTTGTAAGGGCTTTAAAGTCATTACCCTACTAATCTCCTATGAACCTATGTACATTATGCAATTATCCTTCTATAATTCCTTCTCTGCTTATCTTTGTATTTTTAATTTGTGAATTGTGAATCGTTTTAACATTAGATAAATGTGAGTTTGAAATTTTGAAAGTTTGCTATTGTTTTACTTTATCTCCAAGATGGGCAGAAAATACGTCCTTTTGGAAAAGTGCTCTATCCCAGCCGAATCAACAAATCTGTTTTTTTTTTTTTTTTTTTTTTTACATTAGTATTCCAGGGGCAACTTTTATTCATGTTCTTGTAACAATATAGTACTTATTAATTATGTTGTTAATTGTAGCATAGCATTGTTGTAAGACCCTTAAAATGTCTTCCTTTTGTAAAAAGACCGATCAGAAGTATTAAGTTCAGCTAGATAATCATTCTCATTTGTTTCTAAAATATTTCTAGTACTTACACTTATAGGGAGCATGCTGTGTCTTTTTGAGGAAAGATAAAAACTATGTAAGTGAGTCTGGAAAATGTTACTAAATTTGCATATGTTAGGGATAGATGTGATAACTAGGTCTAGTGGGATACAGACTACTGTTTTAGAGGTTTAACCTAGTCATTGTGTCTACCATTTGTGTGAGATCATTTAAAGATAAGACCCTGGCTGTCTGATTTACAGGGAACAAAAAAGTTGATGTAAAATTAACCTGTAATGAACAGAACTTCCTTACTTTAGTAATCTGTTTTATGGTTTCTTTAATTTGTTTATGAGCTTGTATAATTTTCATACACAAATTACTTCAGAAATATATGACTGTCTTGAACAAGGAAAAAAAAGATAATTTCACATTCATTTACATAAGGCCTTAATATAAGCAAACCATATAGCACAGGTCTGTCTTAAAGTATACCCTTTAGTTGTTGACAAATAATTATCATCCTTAGTATGAGAACATATTTACATATATACGTAAACTAACAAAATTTGCAGATGATAGCAAACTGGGGGTTATTGCTAAGTTACCCTATGACACATAAACACTCCAGAATGAACTTTCCCTAGTAAATTCTTGGTTTACTAAAATGTGCACAAACTAAATGATAATAAGCATGTTATTACCACTTTTGATAGGCGATTCCTCTGTCATACTGTATGGATAACACACCACCACAAAAATGAAAGTGTAGCTAGGAATATAGATACCTGGGTTGATAGCTTCATATATAATAATGGTTGTCAAGAAGTCCTTTATTTAGTCCAGCTAATTGCCAAAGGAATATCTTTGATGTTTTAAGAGGTAATCACTCCCTTGTGGCCAATCTTGATTAGTCCAATTATTAAGTACAGCACCACCTTTTGGATGCATTTTATTAAATTTATCAATTAATTAGATTAATTAGAAAGACCAAAAGGTTTCTAACCAAAAGATCAGGGGCCTAAAGTCCCTGACTTACCAAAAGAGGATGAAATCTCTATCCCTTTATTCAGACTATCATAGAATTTTGAGGGGAGATTTCTTTATCTCTTACTATGTCATTAGAGACTCAATTGCTCTGAACCTCCTATTTCCCCCAAGTACAATATATTCACCAATATTGAAACCAGGGATCTAAATCTTCACCAATAAAAAACTAAAACATAGTGGATAGACAGGTTTATAACCTTCTACCACTCAAACCTCTGGAATGAGCTTCTTGTGAACGTTAAGCAGTACAATTCACTGTCTTCCTTTAAATATAAACTTGATAACTGGATGGATATCCACAAAGTTATTCCAGGATTGACTGGTATGCCCCTCCTGGAGAAAGGATGTACTGCCTGAGGGAGGGCAGAGGCCAGGCGTGAGTGGTCATGAGACTCAGTGGTCTTAGAATGTCTGTGAATCTATGCAGAGAAATAATCATATGGATAAAGAAATTTACATCAATCAGATCAGCATAACTGTTTTAGAATAATTTGTGCAGAAAATTTACTCAGCACAAATTGTTTCTCCAATATGATTATTAACTTACCCCATTGAAACAAAAAGCCCTTTTTTAATGGAAGGATTCCTTTGTTTGCACATTGCTCATGAATTAAGCAACATTCCCACCAGCACAATGGCTTCAATATTTTTTCTTCTGCTGTGCTACTTTATTGCTCAGATTTATAAGCGTGTTATTCGGGAAAGTTGCTATATACATTTCTCAGTTTTGCAACCAATATGTTTAGTTACTTTTTGTTGAATGGATTAGTTACACTAGGCATGATAAGGAATTCCAGGATGAATTAGCTGAACAGCATTTGCATTTCCTGTTTTAAGTGCCTGAATTTTTAGCCCTGTGTTGTTTCTCTATTATAAGATGCTATTTTACAGCAAGTATATGAAAACAGCTTTTAAGAAGGCATTCATTTATTCTCTTAACTTTTAGTAGTTTTAAGCATTGTCATTTCTCACTCATCTTAGTATCCCACATTTCTTAACAACATGCTGACAAGTGTGCTGATTCAGTGTAGCTCCAGCTCCCTTTACCTGTACTAACTGTTCTTAAAGACTGAGATAATTGTATACTTGCTGCAATATTCAGTCTAAGTATAGTAACATCATGTTGCTGGAAGACTGTTCTAATTATGTCTTATCTCTCCAAATTTCAACTTGTTGACTATATTTTCTCCATACAGCCTATAACATCTTTGATACAGTTGTTATTTATTATGTTTCCTTTAGCTACTTAGTTTTTTGTTTGCATATAAATTATGGTTGCAAAATATTCTTTTGGAGATTTTCACTTGTAAATGGGCTATACTCAGCAAGACCTTCAAAATTAATAAATTTAAACAAATGTATCAACAAGCAAACAGATGTATATTTTTGTATGCCTGAGATATGGACCTGGCATCACGTGCATACTCCCAGTGTGCTAGCCTGTATGACTCCACCCACAGGTGATATGAATACTGCCAGAATAAAGATGGCATCATTTAACTTTACATAAAGCTGATTTTGCATTTATGCAGGAATCTCACTTGTTATCAGAGGATCTAAGCAAATTAACATTCAAAGATTCCAAGATTTTGATAAGTTCACGCATTAACCATAAGAAATGAGGCGTCTTAATCTTATGTGAAAAATCAGTAAGAATACCAGAAATAGTTGACTCATATTCAAACAATAATGGTATGCTTGCTCTAGTTATACTAAAAATGGATAAAATTATGTATTTGTGTATTAATACCTACTGGATACCAGGTATTGGAGTGAAAACTTTGAAAAACATCTGGACACTATAACATCAAGGTCTAAAACTGAAATACTATTAGCAGGTGATTTTAACTGTATTTTCTCCCCCACTGTTACTTCAAGATATCTCCAATAGCTAAGCAGCTGAACAATTATATAAAAGACAGAAATCTAATTGACATTGATTGTATAAAAGTACTGTCTTCCTTGAAATATTATCACTATACTTATAGGTTCAGGACGCAGACCAACATAGATAAAGTCTTAGTAACTAGTTCCTTATTATTCAAAATAGATAATGTAGTGTTGACATCATGCCTTGTGTCTGAGCACAGTGCTATCACCTTCAATATAACACTTAAATCTGACTTTTTAAATTTCTTCCAAAGATTATCTGCTTATTAATAAAAGTAAAGGGATTTAAAGAATGGTTTCTAAATGAATTAAGTCATTACATGGATGTCAATAATAATGGAGAAGTTTCAGATATGATCCTAGGACACTCTAAAAGTGGTCTTATATGGTAACGTTAAAAGGTGGTATATAAACAAAAGAAAATAATGGGACAAAAATCTAGAAGACATACAAAATGAAATTGATAAGCTAAAATTAAAACTTATACCAAATAATAAATCTGCACTAACCAATATATGCAATTTAAACAAGAAATATCAAAATATCATGCAACACAAAATCTCTATAAATCTTGAAAACATCAGATTGCAATCTTACTCAATTAATTGTAAGAGTCTTCACAAGGTTGTGTTTAGATCTAAACATTTAAATGAAAGAAATCATATCAAAGACATTACAAACACTAAAAACAACCAGACTATTAGAGTTACAGACTTAAAAAAATATTGTATTCTATTTTAAGAAGCACTGTGAGAATATTGATAATAATTAATCTACAAATGACAATAAATTATAGATAGCTTCTTAATAGACAACATTCAGAAGAAGTTATCTAAGCACAACAAAAATAATATAGATAAACAATTTTCTTTCAAAGAATTGAAAGAATGTATAAAAAAATCATAAGACAAATAAAGCACCAGGACTAGATGGTCTAATTTCAGAGTTACAGACTTAAAAATATTTTATTCTATTGTAAGAAGCACTGTGAGAATATTAATAATAATAATAATTCATCTACAAATGACAATAAATTATAGATAGCTTCTTAATAGACAACATTCAGAAGAAGTTATCTAAGCACAACAAAAATAATATAGATAAACAATTTTCTTTCAAAGAATTGAAAGAATATATAAAAAATTACAAGACAAATAAAGCACCGGGACTAGATGGTCTAATCTCAGAGTTACAGACTTAAAAAATATTTTATTCTATTTTAAGAAGCACTGTGAGAATATTAATAATAATAATTCATCTACAAATGACAATAAATTATAGATAGCTTCTTAATAGATAACATTCAGAAGAAGTTATCTAAGCACAACAAAAATAATATAGATAAACAATTTTCTTTCAAAGAATTGAAAGAATATATAAAAAAATCACAAGACAAATAAAGCACCGGAACTAGATGCTCTAATCCCAGAAATGTATAAATATTGCCTTTACTTAGCAAACTGCAGGAAATCAAAACCACACCAAATTTCCCACCCTTATGGAAATATTCTATTTCCAATTTTAAAACCTAATAAATAACCTAATGTATGTACATCATACAGACCAATATCCCTACTGAACATAGACAAGATATTTATGTCTATCCTAGCTGAGATTAAATAACATACTTCTAGAATTAATTCATGAATATCAAACTAGTTTTATTAAAAGCAGAAAGTTACAAGATAATATAATTAGATTTCTTTCTTCAATAGATCTGGCAAATAAAGAAAAAAAAAAAAAAAAGAATGAGCTATCTGTTTTAAGTCTTGACACAGATAAAGCTTTTGACAATTTAAGTTGGCCTTACCTATTTAATGTCATGTAAAAATATAATTTCTCCTTAAACTTTGGCAGATTAATTAAAAAGCTATAAGAAAATTCAATTTCTTACATAAAGATTAGATCTTATTTAATTGGTCCGTCTGAGAAATTAAAGGGTACTAAGCAAGGATGTCCCCTTTCCCCATTACTATTCACCCTTGTCATGAAACCTCTTGCAAATTGCATTAGGAATAATGACAATGTTAAAGGATATAAAATATCAAATGAATCAATCCCTAAGATACAATTGTTTGCTGACGACTTAATAACGTCTAATGATAATGAAAATTCAATAGATCACCTGCTGAACAATCTAGATTCTTTTGCAAATATCTCTGGATTAAAATGTAATCACAATAAGACTCAAAACACTTCTAATAAATAATATGTCACGACAAAACTGAAATCAACTAGAGATATAAAATGGGAGGGTATGCATATTAAATATCTTGGCATCCTTATTTATTTATTTATTTTACATTTGTTAACCGGGAGAGTCCGACTGGATACATGTCCATTTTCAGCGGAGGCCCGGGGAGAAAAGCTCCAAGTACATAACAGACATATGAACATTGTTAATGCAAAAAAAAGGAAGATAGTTGAGTTCTAAATACAATATAAAGATACATCACATCTTGGGAAAAAAAAAAAACAACAGCAGCATATAAAAAAAAACATAGGTCAGTTACAAAGGCAAGGCGCCTTGTTAAAAAGCGGTTAAGGATAGTGAGGTAAGAGAAGGGTAAATGATAGTGGTTAATCAGGTTTGGAACAGGGACATTGCCAGAGAGTATTGAGATGGGGTTTAAGCTTTTTTTTTGAATTGTAGGAGTGAGGGTTCTGAGGTGAGCACGGTCGGTAGGGAGTTCCACATTTTACCTACAAAGTTTGAGAATAGAGAATCCCCAGCAGAATTATTGGCTTTGGTAGTTTGAGCTAAGATCTTATTGGAGGAGCGTAAAGATTGCAGGTTAATATAGGGGTGAATGATGTTTTTCAGAGCTGGTGTTTTCTCTGGGTGATACAGTATCTGGTGAGCCATTTTGAGTTGGTTGAAATGGAGTTGGCTGGAAAACTCTAACCACCCTAGTTGCTTCAAGTTAGTGCAGTGGTGCGTTCTAAAGGTGGAATTTGTGGCAAATCTAGCTATGTGATTGTAACAAGAAGCAAGTTTGTTAAGGGTTGTCTTGTTTAGGTTTGTAAAGAGGGGGAGGCATAGAAAAGAGTTGATAGTAGGTGTGTGCTGGCAATTGTAATTTTAGCATGAGGAGTGAGAAAGTGTTTTACTTTATAGAGAGAGCCAAGCTTTTTATTGACGGTTTTGATGGTAAGATTGAAATGGGTGTCAAATTTAAGGGAGTTATCAATGGTAACACTTAATAGCTTTGTGTGAGCTTCTGGTGATATAGTGATTCCATTGGAAGATGTAATAGAGAAGGTGGGAGGAAGAGTCTTGTTAGTGGGTGAGAAAGTAAGTAGTTTTGTTTTGTTGGGGTTGAGAACTAGTTGTCGACTTGAGAACCATTTTTCTATTAGGTTGAAGGTGTCTTGGGTTGAAGCAGTGAGGTCTGCCAGGTTGGAGGCAGTGCTGATGATAGTCGAATCATCTGCATATTGAATGCATGTGGCATGGGGGGTGATTGTGGGCAGGTCATTAACAAAGATGGTGAAGAGAAGAGGGCCAAGAATAGATCCTTGGGGAACTCCAAGTGTAACAGGTAGGCATGTAGATAATTTGTCCTGCCATAGAACAGCCTGTTGCCTATTGGACAGGTAGGATTGGAACCATTTCAGCGTGGAATTGCTGAGTGATAGTTTTTTTAATGTATGGAGGAGTTGAATGTGGTTCACCATATCAAAGGCCTTGGAGAGGTCTAAGAAAAGAGCAGATGATAGTTTATTATTGTTTCTGAAGTTATTGATGGTATTAGAAAAGGATAGTAGGGCTGATGTGGTCCTGTGATTTGGCCTGAAGCCATGTTGGGAGTTAGCTAGAATTTTATTTTGGTGAGGTGTTCCATCAGTTGTTTGTGGACACACTTTTCCATAATTTTGGCCAGGGGTGAGAGTATAGCTATAGGTCTGTAGTTGGTTAGCTCTAGTGAGCTACCACCTTTATGGAGAGGAATAATGTGGGACATTTTCCATATGGAGGGGATGAAGGCTTCTGACAAGGTACGGTTTATGATTATGGAGACGGGATAGGAAATGGCCTCAGCTGCTTTTTGCAGAAACTCAGCTGGGAGAAGGTCAGCTGCTAGCTAGGTGGGTTTTAGTTTTTTAAGAAGAGATGTTATAAAGGATATGGGTACTGGATCGAAGGTAAACAGATGATCTGATGTAGTTGTAGTATTCTGCTGGCATGGGTAGTGGAGTGGGATGGTTGTTTGTTTGAATTGTGTGGCCAGGGATTGTATAGTTTCTGTGAAGAAACTATTGAATGTGTTAGCAATGTTTACAGGGCACTGTTGTTTGCATGTTGTTGGAGTGGGGGTGGTTGCCTGGCCTGGGTGCAGGAGCTTGTTTAAGCCTGCCCAGAATTTTTGTGGATTATTAAGGTGTTTGTGTTGGAGGTGGAGGAAGAAGTTTTTTATCATTTAAGATCATTCTTTTAGTTTCATTTCTAAGTTGCCGGAAGGTTTGGTGGGAGTGTGGGTCTTTAGAGGTACGCCATGTGACCCACATCTTGTTTCTAGATAGGATTTTGTTTCCTTAGAGAGCCATGGTGCAGTTTTGGTTTTAGTTCTAATGGACCGTATTGGAGCATGGGAATCTAGAATCTTGAGGAAGGTGGTGTTGAAGTAGATAACTGCCTCTTCAAGAGGAAGAGACTTGAGTATTGTCCAGTTGTGGGCTTTAAGTTCAGTTTGAAAAATGGAGGCATTGAATTTATTATTGTTCCTGATTTTTTTTATGGTTGTAAGAAGGGGGGTGATTTTCTTGAATTTGATAACATAGGTGAGTAAGTGATCACTCATGTCCTCTGGGTGAGTACCTGCTGAGTAATGTTTACAGGGCAAATCAAAGTAATGGATTTATTCCATTGCTCGGCCCCCTGGCTGCTGTGCCTTTCCTGGCTCTAGTGTTGCAGTCTCCTACCGTAGCTTGTGTTCCTGCCTACCCTCCTTCTCCTCCTGAATGCACCCTAACGGAGGCTCATGTTGAGAACCCACAAACCAAGGACATTTAAATCAACCTAGAATCCTATCTGCTCCCTTCAGGACATTTACAGAGAAACTTGTGTTCCTGCCTACCCTCCTTCTCCTCCTGAATGCACCCTAACGGAGGCTCATGTTGAGAACCCACAAACCAAGGACATTTAAATCAACCTAGAATCCTATCTGCTCCCTTCAGGACATTTACAGAGAAACTTGTGTTCCTGCCTACCCTCCTTCTCCTCCTGAATGCACCCTAACGGAGGCTCATGTTGAGAACCCACAAACCAAGGACATTTAAATCAACCTAGAATCCTATCTGCTCCCTTCAGGACATTTACAGAGAAACTTGTGTTCCTGCCTACCCTCCTTCTCCTCCTGAATGCACCCTAACGGAGGCTCATGTTGAGAACCCACAAACCAAGGACATTTAAATCAACCTAGAATCCTATCTGCTCCCTTCAGGACATTTACAGAGAAAGTTCCAGCTTGTGTTCCTGCCTACCCTCCTTCTCCTCCTGAATGCACCCTAACGGAGGCTCATGTTGAGAACCCACAAACCAAGGACATTTAAATCAACCTAGAATCCTATCTGCTCCCTTCAGGACATTTACAGAGAAAGTATGCTTATTGCTTATCTTTCCAGGACATTTTTAGAGAAAGTACCCATATTGCTTAAATATATATTGTAATTCATAAAAGTAGTACATACTTTAGTAGGTTGCAGTGCGCTCCCTTGCCAGGCCTGCCAGCAGCCAACTCTTTCCCCTTCCTTATCAATTTAAATTATCCCTACTCTCCCTCCCACACTTTACTTTTACCCCTTGTTGAGCCTGATAACCCCTCCAGCCCCTTACTGGATATCGCGCGTAGGTGTCCCTGTTCACTCTTCTTAGCTGCCCAATAGGTGCCACCCCCTCTACCTTTCTTGCTGTCTCTACTACATTTCCCCTCTTGGTTTCTTAGTACACTTTCTTTCAGTATTTTCTTTGATATCTCGCCCACTGTTCTCTCTCCCCATATTCTCCCAGGACTACATATCCTCTTCCTCAGCTCTCTTATTTCTCCATTCTCCTCCAAGCTCCTAGCCTCTGACCCTCCCATACTATTCTTTCAGCACATATCTCCTCACAACTCCATTTCACTGTCAGTCTTTGATATAAAATATATCTTTGCAATCTTACCTTCTAGCTCTCCTACTCTACTGATTGTTTTTTTTTCCTCTCTTTTTTCTCCTTCCTTTGGCTCTTCCCGCTCCGTTCGCCCTGCGGGCTCACTCCGCTCCCCTACCCTGCCCCCAAATCCCACCCACCCCCAGCACCTCTACATTTATACCTCTCAATCCCCCTCCCATGTATACTAATTAACCAATCAGAGTCCTACTCCCGTTACCCCTCCTACTCTTACTCCTCCCACCCCACATTACCTCACTCCACCACTTAACCTATCATAGTTCTTCTACTTGACCCCTCCCACTCTTTCTCTTCCCTCTCCATTATAGTTTCCCTTCTCATCACAGATTTTTCCCTCTCTCTCCCCTGCAAATACTTTCAACCCTATCCTCTTCCTAAGACCCCATCCTTTTATTTTTGTTTGTGCTGCCTACTCAACTCTACTACATCAATCTCTTCCACCTCTGGTTGCCAAACATGCCTCCCAAAATACTTCATAATATCTATGTCCCATCATTACTACTTGTACTTCTCATTCCCCTATATTTTGCTACGTCCTACTCTCACAAAATACCCTTTTCCCCTCCTCCTACACAAACCAACCCTTGTACTCATTCACAACCTTCTCTATCTACCCACTACAACAACATATCTTCCACTCTTATTCCTCCCAAAACACTGTACCTTTTCCATCCCAAAAGCCTCACCACACCAAAAACTCTCACTCTGAAAATCCTCCCTCCCCATAACAGCCTCCTACTTCTAAAACACAAAAGACAAAAGTTACTACCAATAATGACCTTGTCTTATGTGGCGATATTCATCGAACCCTGGCCCCTGCCTCACCACTAACACCGTCTGCCCAACCCCTTTTTTTCCCTCTTGAATAAAACATAGTCCCCTCCCAATTCTTCTACCACTTCCTCTCCTAACCCCTTAAGCTCTTCTCTATCAATGCTCAGAGCCTAAATAACAAAATTCACCATCTTCATGCTTGGATTTGCCACAACCAACCAGACATCCTAGCCATTTCTGAAACCTGGCTAAAACCCCACATCACCGACTCTGAAATCTTACCTCCTGGCTTTCAAATCCACAGAACTGACCGACCAAATAAAAAAGGTGGAGGCTCTGCAATAATTTTCTCTAACCTTCTCTCCCTGATCCGTCTACAAATTCCAACTCCTGAGTTCAAAACGCTGAACTTACAGCCAGTCTCCTTCGACTAAATAAACATAAGAACATCTGCATTATCTCCCTTTATATATCCCCAGGTGACAACACAACAACCCTTGAAAATATTCTTTACTGGGCCTCAACTGAAATCAAATTTGAAACCTACATTCTAGGCGACGTTAACATTGATTGGAATAAAATCAACTCTCCTTCCCCCTCCCAATTCATCAACCTCTTTAACTTCACCCAAGTAATACACTCAACCACCCGGCCTAACAAAACAAATCCCCAGGATCTACCATTGACTGGATCCTAGTCTCTCATCCAAACAAAATAACTCTTTCAGGCACTATCCCTGATACCTTCAGTGACCATCTCCCTACTTTCATACACCGCTCCGCTAACTCTACCCAATATCTACACCACTACATCCACACTCGTAATCTCAGCAACTTCAACCCAACTATCTTCTCAAACATTCTTAAACATACCAACTGGCAGACCCTAAATACACTTCCATAAGACAAAGCTGTAGAACAGTTTAACTCTATCTTCCTAAATACTCTGAACTCCCTAGCTCCTCCAAGAAACAAACGAGTCAAAGCTAACTCTGCCCCCTGGCTATCCAAAGAAACAAAACAAGTCATGCATCAAAGGGACAAATCTTGGAAGCTATACCAGAAAAATAAAATCCCTTCTTCCCTGCTCCAATACACCCAACTCCGCAACCTAGCAAAAACTAATCACCCTGGACAAAAGAACTACTACTACAAACTACAGTCCAACCAAAATAAGGACCCCAAACAGTTCTGGAAATCAGTAAATTCCCTTCTCCACCCAGGATCTAAAAATAACCCTTGCCCAGACCCAAGTAAAACTGACTCAGATCTAAGCTCTCTCTTCAACAAATTCTTCACAGAATCTATAGCTAATCTTACCAAATCCTTCCCCAACAATAATACATCCAACTCTCTTTCCTCTACTCCCAACAACCCTCTAACTGTCCTCCCAGTTTCCAGCTGAAACCTGTTTCAACTATATTCATAAAAAGACTCTTATCTAAACTAAAGCCATGCACTAATGCCCTTGATAACATCCCTCCTCTTTCCTTAAATGTGCTGCAAGGTATTGCTCTCCTATCAGCATCTTAATTAACAGATCTATAAAAGAGTCATATGTTCCTATGCTTTGGAGATCTGCCTACATTCTCCCACTTCATAAAGGAGGCAAAACACAAATATCTCTAACTTTCGCCCAATTGCCCTACTCTCACCTTTATCAAAAATCCTAGAGAAATGCGCCCACCACCAACTCATGCCTTTCTTAATCCATAACCACCTCCTAACACCCACCCAACATGGTTTCCGCCCTGGACACAGCACTATTACTGCCTTACTATCCTTCTTAGAAACAGTCAACCAAGCCAGGGATTCTGGGTTACTAGTTTCCACTGTACTGCTAGATCTGTCTAAAGCCTTCGACACCATCTCTCACAAACACCTTCTCTTTCATCTATCAAACCTTCATCTCTCCGCTGATACTCTATCCTGGTTCTCTACCTACTTATCAGATAGATCCCAAGCTGTCAAATGGAACAACTCTACCTCCTCCTTCTTACCTACACCCACTGGTGTTCCCCAGGGGTCCATCCTTGGACCCATGCTTTTCAACATCTTCATAAATAACCTTCACTCTGCCATCCCAGACACAACAGTCATCCAATACGCAGATGATTCTACCTTAGTCTGCGCCGCCTCCAACATTCCCGAACTACTGACAAAAACCCAAATAGCTTTTTCCACTACTGAGAGCTGGATGCACCAAAATCATCTCTCTCTAAACTCTAATAAATCCAAAATTCTTTTCTTCGCTCCCTCCAGGGCTTGCACATTTGATAAAACAGCATTCAAAATCATAAGCCAAACAAAGTCAACCATAGAGGTGGTCCCATCTGCAAAACTCCTTGGCATCACTATAGACGAGCACCTCAAATTTGATAGCCACATACAACAAAACATAAAGAAAACCCACCAAAAGCTAGGTATGCTCTATAAGAACAACTGCTTTCTCTCCAACTCCGCTAGACATTCCTTAGCAACTACCTATCTTCTACCATCTCTACTATATGGAGCCCCTCTCCTTACTAACCTGTCTTCTTCCATCTCCACTAAACTCGAAATCTGCTATAATAAAATCTCTAAATTTGCTACCAAATCTAAAACCTCTTCTCACCATTGTCTTTCCCTACAAACTCTGAACTGGCTAGAACTCCCTAACTACCTAGACTACCTCCAACTAACCACTGCTCACAAATTAATATTCTACCCTGAAAAATGCCCAGCCCTAGCAAACATCCTTCCGCCATACACCCCAAACAGATCTCTTAGATCTGAACACCAAAATTTAATCACCATCCACAAACCCAATCGCCCTGCTGGCCAGCTCCTTCTCTCCTACTCTCTTGGCAGGAAATGGAACTCTCTCCGTTCTTCTCTTAGAACAACATCTAACACTGAAGCCTTCAAAATCCAACTTTTCTCTTACTTATCCTCTAAACATAAGTGCACCTGCTTACATCCTACATAAATCTACATAAATTCCCCTTGAACCCTCTACATCCTTTCTCTTTACTCTACCCTAATACTATCTTCTTTTCTTCTCTTTTTCTCTCTCGATCACTGCTTGATCAAACTATATTCTACTCTCAGTTTATGTACTTTCCCCTCTCTACTCCTCATATGTAAATATTGTAAATAGCATGTAACCTTACACCTTCTTTTCATACAGTCAAACCTGCTACTTGAAGGAAACTACTAAATCTATTGTACCTTCCTTCCTGAATGATGTTTTTTGAAGTATACTGCGTGTATTTGCTTTTTTACTAACTGTATTCAATGTATGTTATTCCAAATGTATATATTTTATTACTATCTTTTACACTATGTAACTTAGATTGTATTTGCTTTGCTTTTGGAGCTTTTCTCCCCGGGCCTCCACTGAAAATGGGTACGTTCTGGCCCAGTGGACTTCCCCGGTAATCAAACTGGAAATAAATAAATAAATAAATAAATAAATACTGGTCAGGATCTTTATTAGTAAGGATCCAGTCCAGGATGCTGTCTTTGTTTTGGGGTTTACCTAGTCTGGTAGGAGTGCTTTTTTTTACTAACTGTATTCAATGTATGTTATTCCAAATGTATATATTTTATTACTATCTTTTACACTATGTAACTTAGATTGTATTTGCTTTGCTTTTGGAGCTTTTCTCCCCGGGCCTCCACTGAAAATGGGTACGTTCTGGCCCAGTGGACTTCCCCGGTAATCAAACTGGAAATAAATAAATAAATAAATAAATAAATAAATACTGGTCAGGATCTTTATTAGTAAGGATCCAGTCCAGGATGCTGTCTTTGTTTTGGGGTTTACCTAGTCTGGAAGGAGTGGATATGAGCTGAGAAAAGCCATGTAGATTTATGCTGCTAGATGGGGAGCTAGATGAGAAGGAATTCCAATCGATGTTGAAGTCACCTAACACTATGGATTCCTGGGGGTGAGTTTGAGTTAACCAGTGGAAAAAGTCCTCTAAGGTTTTGTTATTATTGTTGCCTGGGGGGATGTAAATACATGCTATATTTATGCTTTTATGTTTGTTTGGTTGAAGTTTTACAAGTAGAATTTCGGCATTGTTTGTTAGGAGGGGTTGTGGAGAGGCAAGGGATATTTGTAATGTATTTTTGTAGAGTATGGCTACACCGCCACCTTTACGAGTTATTCGGTCTGCTCTTAGTATATCATACCCTGGTGGGATTATCTGTGTGTCTTTTGTACTTGGTTTAAGCCAGGTTTCTGTGAGACATAGTAGGTCTGGGGAACAAGTAGCTAAAAGGGCATGTAGGTTGTGAATCTTATTGTTTACACTTCTGATGTTTAGATGACAGGTGAGAAGAGAGTTAAAGGGTCTAGAGTTTAGATTGAGAAGTGGAGGGGAGGATAGGGTGGAATTACAATTGAGTGGAGGGAAAGGGCCAGGGTTGGGGTGGATATCACCATCTGTGGCTAGTCTGTGATTCAGAGTGGTAATGAATTTGAGGGCTTTGAGTAGAAGTTTGTAGTAATGTTTATCATTTGGCCTAATATTGGTAGGTTTGATAATTACATAGCGTTCGAGTTCTAACAAGGTGGGTGAGTAGGGAGTCGAGTCATGGCCTCTGTTGTTAATTATGGGTGAGGGGTTGGTTTGGTAGCCTGGGTGGTGGAAGCCTATGTAAGACCAGGTTTCATATAGGGTAGCTAGGTAAGGGACAAGTAGGAGGGGAAAAAGAGTTAGTATGATAAGCTTCCTGGGTGGTGTCATATTCCGTTTGATCTTAGAGGGCGGTAGTGAGGTACAGGAAGTTAGTGGACAGTAGGGGGAGTGGTTTGAGGTTATAAAAGTACGAGTACTGGGGCGGGTGGAAATAGGGGGCAGGGCGGGGTTTACAATAAGCCACTAGAGCCCAGGTTTCAAGATGTAACTCCTGAATAATTAACTTGCAGGTGAGTAATCTCATCTAAACAAACACCAGGTTCAATGCCTATGCTTTGGGAGCTTGTGTTTACAATTTTATAGCAGTTTGCCTTAGTTTTAGAGTGTGTTCTGTAGTTTAAGTGGAGTATATGCAAACAAGCTTGGATTTTTTGTTTGGGTAAGCCTAGGGAGATTTGTGCTAGTGCTGAGGACCCTTAAATAATACTTTACTTTAAAGTCTATACTAAAATGACCAGATAATGACCTGTTTTGTTTTTACAGGTTGTGGGCAAAAGTAGAGTAGTCGCTCGAAAGGCGAAGTTCTTTTGCCTTACCCTGTGCAGGGAAGACCTGTTTTGTTTTACAGGTTGTGGGCAAAAGTAGAGTAGTCGAAAAGGGCGAAGTTCTTTTCTGCCTTATGCTGTGCAGGGAAGACCTGTTTTGTTTTACAGGTTGTGGGCAAAAGTAGAGTAGTCGCCCGAAAAGGGCGAAGTTCTTTTCTGCCTTACGCTGTGCAGGGGAAGACCTGTTCTGTTTTTACAGGTTGTGGGCAAAAGTAGAGTAGTCGCTCGAAAAGGGCGAAGTTCTTTTCTGCCTTACGCTGTGCAGGGGAAGACCTGTTTTGTTTTTACAGGTTGTGGGCAAAAGTAGAGTAGTCGCGAAAAGGCGAAGTTCTTTTCTGCCTTACGCTGTGCAGGGGAAGACCTGTTTTGTTTTACAGGTTGTGGGCAAAAGTAGAGTAGTCACCGAAAAGGGAAGTTCTTTTCTGCCTTACGTTGTGCAGGGGAAGAGCTGTTTTGGTTTTACAGGTTGTGGGCAAAAGTAGAGTAGTCGCTCGAAAAGGGCGAAGTTCTTTTCTGCCTTACGCTGTGCAGGGGAAGACCTGTTTTGCTTTTACAGGTTGTGGGCAAAAGTAGAGTAGTCGCCGAAAAGGGCAAAGTTCTTTTCTGCCTTACGCTGTGCAGGGAAGACCTGTTTTGTTTTTACAGGTTGTGGGCAAAAGTAGAGTAGTCGTCGAAAAGGCGAAGTTCTTTTCTGCCTTACGCTGTGCAGGGGAAGACCTGTTTTGTTTTACAGGTTGTGGGCAAAAGTAGAGTAGTCGCCGAAAAGGGCTAAGTTCTTTTCTTCCTTACGCTGTGCAGGGGAAGACCTGTTTTGTTTTTACAGGTTGTGGGCAAAAGTAGAGTAGTCACTCGAAAAGGGCGAAGTTCTTTTCTGCCTTACGCTGTGCAGGGGAAGACCTTTTTTGTTTTACAGGTTGTGGGCAAAAGTAGAGTAGTCGAAAAGGCGAAGTTCTTTTCTGCCTTACGCTGTGCAGGGGAAGACCTGTTTTGTTTTTACAGGTTGTGGGCAAAAGTAGAGTAGTCGCTCGAAAAGGGTGAAGTTCTTTTCTGCCTTACGCTGTGCAGGGGAAGACCTGTTTTGTTTTTACAGGTTGTGGGCAAAAGTAGAGTAGTCGAAAAGGGCGAAGTTCTTTTCTGCCTTACGCTGTGCAGGGGAAGACCTGTTTTGTTTTTACAGGTTGTGGGCAAAAGTAGAGTAGTCGCTCGAAAAGGGCGAAGTTCTTTTCTGCCTTACGCTGTGCAGGGGAAGACCTCAGGAGGTAGAGGCCAGTAACAAGGTTCTACAGCACTAGGAATTTGAAATTAAATTGAATTATTTTATAAAAATCACTCACAACTATCAACATCTTATAAACTCAGTTACAAGTTTACTAGATAACTGGAACAGACTGAAGTAAATAAAATAAAAAGTGAACAGACACTGTGGGTAATAGTTACACATTTTAATAAACAACGTGTAATAAAGCAAAATAGTAAGCACTTTCACCATTCACAGATTGCTACTTCAGACTGATTATAGTCAAGGCAATCAAAGTATTTAAATCTCCTGTAAACAATCAGAAAACATAAACACTAATAAGGTAACACCTATTCAAATGTAAAATAAATAAATAAAAATAATAAAGAAATTGTGCTACATATTAAACATTGTCCTAATTTCATATCAAAATATCATAAAACATTATTCGTCACAACAATCATTTTAAATAACCAAGTATCTAAAAGTTACATTCTATGATTAAAAACTTGCTCAAAAAACAGCATCAATGGGGAAGAACATGTACTCTCAGAATGAGTTTTAAAGAGACCACATCATCAGCACATAACATCAAAATCCAATTTTGTTAATTTTATTCTGTCCTATTGTTTAGATCACCACCTCTGATGCTTTCATTAATAATTTCAAGTACAAAAAAGTACAAAAAACTTGAAAGTGTGACGTATCCCCATGGATTCTACATGATGCTGTTTTTTATCTAAATTCAGCTTCTTCTTCTTCTTCTTTCGTCTTTTTCCCAGTTAGGGGTCACCACAGCGGATCACCATCTGCTCATGGCACCCAACCTTCCACAGAAGGCACACACATGTACGCACTCACACCTAGGGCCAATTTAGTGTGTCCAATCCACCTACAGCATGTCTTTGAGATGTGGGAGGAAACCGGAGCACCTGGAGGAAACCCACGCAACCACAGGGAGGACATGCAGACTCCACACAAAAGGCACCCCAGCCGAGGATCGAACTGAAAAACCTCTTGCTGTGAGGCATTTTATCTAAATTCAGCAATTATCAATATAGTGTTGCTTTGAAATAATACTTCTAATATACCATATTGAAAGTTAATTCATGAAAACTTACTTTTGAGTAATAATAAGACATTGCTTGAACCATACCTTCAGATACATAGGAACATCTTTATATGGATCTTGAAAATATATATTCAAAGTGAGAAGCCAAAACTTGTTCTTACACATCTTACAAGGGAAATATTGTGGTTATTCAAAAAGCTTATGTTTTCTAATCAACTGCTCAAAAATGTATTAATAAGTAATTTTCCAGTTGCTTTCACAAATGAGTACTTGATATCTTTTGATACCCAGAAAATGCTAGAGTTTAAGAGGGGAGATCTATTATACTGGAATCACTTTCTTTCAGCTAACAAAATAAGCTCTGCACACTATTTGATTTCCAGATATAGTTTACAGAATTGCAATTAGCTAGACATCCAAAACTGCAAGGAATTCATACATACCAAACTCATACCTTCATTGGTCGGCATACAACAAGAGAACCCCAAAAGCCTTAGATTTCATCTCAGCCATTATTAATAGTACACTTAAGACCACCTCTTACATATCTATAATTTAAACAACCCTCAGAAATGATTTTGGTAAAACAGATATTTCTTTTTGGAGTTATTCTAATAAAGTAAATAGACAAGAATTCTAAGCAAAGTATAAAAAACTTTGTTTACAGTCTCACATAGACCTATCACAACTGCAAACCAAACACATAAACATACAAAAACATACTCGGAGGCTCTGATTAAAAATCTACCAAAACAACAGAGGCCTCCAAAGCAGACACCCAAACGACCACTACCTCAAGACATAGCACATGCAATACATAGTTCACAAAGTCAGTGTGCTAAACAGTCACAGCCCTTAAGGCCAAACAACATGCCAGACATACTTGTAATAGGTGACTCCATAGTCAGACACACTGACGTCCCGCTCACCAGACTGAACAAGGAAAAGGTTACAGTAAGCTGCCTGTCGGGCGCTAGAATCCGCCACATAACACAGGCACTCAGGTCACTCCAAAGCAAGTACAAATATGACTCAGTCATTGTCCATGCCGGTGTGAACGACCTGAGACGTATCTCCCTGGACTACACGAAAAGAGACACAGAGGAGCTCTCTGATTATGTAGCCCAGGCCGGTATAACCCTGACCCTGAGCAGCATCTTACCCTCACCAAGAATTATGCCACAGTACAAAGACAAAATTATCAGTTTTAACAATTGGCTTAATTACTGGTGTCATTCTAAGGGGATCCAATGTCTGTCTGCTTGGGATGACATGCTTGACAAGCCACGCTGCTTCACAAGGGGTGGCTTGCACCTGTCACCCCTGGGCTTCTGGATATTGGCCAAGGCTCTTGCCACCCCCATAGTGCCATTTTTAGGCAAGGCTCAAAAGACAAACCTACCTCCCTAGAAAACACAAGTGGAAAAAAACTAAGGGTAATGCTGCTCAATGCCAGAAGTCTAAACCTCAAGATGCATGCTCTCGAAGCCCTCCTCAGTAAGGAGAACATCGATGTCTGTGCAGTGACTGAAACCTGGTTCAAGGCTCCAGAGAGCACCCCAGCACTACCAGGTTTTACCTCATATCATGCTTTCCGGACCCAAAACTTGGACCGAACCACAAAAGGAGGGGGAGTATCCATATTCATCAAAGATACCCACACCTCCAGGTTAGTAGCAATGCACGAAGCATCGGAGACCATCCAGGTGCAACTAACCATAGGAACAACTGCCCTACAGTTTGTAGCATGCTACAGACCACCCTCTCAAACTCAGGAACCCCACTCAGCCTTCCTGAAGACACTGGAGAGTATGAATGTCTCTCCAAATACCATCATACTGGGAGACTTCAACTACCCAAACATAGACTGGGAACATTACTCAAGCCCCAACACCCTAGCCCAAAGGTTCCTAGAATTCATAAACTCAAATGCGATGGAACAACTAGTCACCATTCCCACAAGAGGAGATAATATACTAGACCTGATCATTACAAACATGGGGACAAAATGCTCCACACCGGAAGTATACCCCTCATTGGTGAGATCAGACCATAAATTAATCTCACTGGAAATCCACATCCCGCCCCCACCCCTGCACAAAAGACCACAGTGAAGAACTTCTCAAAAGCCAACTTCACACTTCTTAAGACTGAAGTGGTATCCTTCAAGGCCCCTGGGCCAGTGGAAACCACAACCCACACCACTGAATCCTTTATAAATGCCTTCTACGGGCACCTTCAAGAATGCATGGATCATGCAATCCCAAATAAAACCAAGACCCATTCCCCCAAAGGCAGGCGCCCTGTCTGGTGGACCCCAGCCATTAACAAACTTTACAACAGGAGGAGGAAGCTACTACATGACAGAGCAAAATCCTTAAAAGGGAAGGCATCTCTGATCAGTACTAGCAAAAAACTACGATCACTCATAAAATCATCAAAGGCCAACTTTGAGAGAAAAATCGTAAAAACACAAAAGACAATCACAAGGCATTCTTTAGCTATGTTAGAAACCTGGGTGGAAACTCCCAGATATGCTCAGAGTTAGTCCAAAATGACACAAAATACACTGAACCCACAGACATTGCCAACATTCTGGCAGACAGGTTCAGTGCAAATTTCTCCTCCCCCTCCCCCCCAAAAGGAGAAATATCTATCCCAGCAGAGTGTAGCCTCCCAAACATCTCAGATGCCCTGGTGAGAGCTGCCCTCTCCAAAGCTAAAAACATAGCATCAATGGGACCGGACGGTGTCCCGGGCTGTATGCTACATGAACTCCAAGAGGAACTAAACCCGCACATAAGGCTGCTGTTTAATCTTAGCCTTACTACAGGATACGTACCCAAAGAGTGGCGTACAGTAACAGTGGTCCCACTCCACAAAGGTGATGCTTCTACGGACCCTGGAAATTACCGCCCCATAAGATTGACGAGCCTGGTCTGCAAAGCTATGGAAAGGATCATTATGGAACTCATAAACAAAGACATTGGGGACCTACAGACATTGGATCCTACCCAATTTGGCTTTGTCAAGGGCAGATCCTGCCTTTTGAACTTGGTTGACTTTTTTGAAACAGTCACTAAGGCCATTGATCAGGGTAAGGCAGTTCACACAGCCTACCTTGACCTTGCAAAAACCTTCGACACAATACCACACTCGGGCATCATAGACAAACTCACCAGCTTAAATGTAAACCCATATGTCACAAGTTGGGTTGCAAACTGGCTCAAGTACAGAACCCACAGGGTCAGAGTGCTGGAGCCATGTCAGACTCAAAGCCGGTCACAAGCAGTGTCCCACTCAGTCCTGGGACCCCTCTTGTTCGGCATTTATTTTTCCGAGGTGCAGGCAAACATAGGAGGATTGTGGCTGACAAAGTTTGCAGATGACTGCAAACTGGGCGCCATAATTGATACTCCAGTGGACACAAGCATCCTTCAGAGAGGCCTCATAGAAATGGATAATTGGTGCCAGAGCCATGGCCTTAAGCTGAACACCAAAAAATGTATAGTCATACCCTTTGGGAAAAACAAGGTACCCACAAATTACCACATAGGTGGTAATCCATTAAGTACGGAAGAGGTAATCAGGGACCTAGGGACCCAAGTTGACAGTAACCTCTCATTTAACACTCACATTGCCAAAGTGGTTAGGAAGACCTTCTATATTGCCCACCTTATCATGAAGGGATTCACATCTAGATCAAGAGTGGTCATTGTGCCCCTGTACTCTTCTCTTATCAGGCCCATGATTGAGTACAATGCCCCATTTGGGATGTATCTTACCCGACACCTGCAGCAGTTGGAAAGACCCCAAAAGTTCCTCACCAAGAGGATAAAGGGTCTCAAACATATGTCATATGCTGCCCGGCTGAAGAAACTCCAGCTCTATTCAGTCGCATACCGCCTACTCAGAGGTGATCTATGCCTGACGTACAAGGCCATGTCCAATCCGGAATTAATGGACATGCTCCACCTCAGAAAATCTAAATCCACCAGAGCCACGAGAGCAAGAGATTTGAACCTCAACACAGAAATAAATAGGACGTGCTGGAGGGACAGATTCATAACCCAGAGGCTCCCTACACTCTGGAATAGAATCCCAGTCCATGTTAGGCAGAGCCCCCCACTAACTCTCTTCAAGAGAAATCTTGACGAGTGGATGGGAGATCGTAGGTTTACCCCAGGGGTCATCTCTGTGTCACTACTAGACAGAGGCACAGTAAACTAAACCCTAAATGGGCATAGTATTCTCATCCTAAGGGGTGGTGAAAGCCACACACACTCTGGCTAGGCTTATAAATGCCCTAGGGCAGATAGCCTAGTATGAACCTATGAACCTATGAAAGGGTCCACATCTTTCCTGTTTTGGTGAATATACACATGGAAATTCTTGCACAGATGTTTTCTTATACCATACAGATTAGCAATAATATACAAGAAAGATGAAGTAAAATGATAAAGATGTGGACATCTTGATGCTGAATAGATGTTTGTCTTTTTGGCTTTTCCCAGTTAGGGGTTGCCACAGTGGAACTCCGGTTTGCTAATGATTGGCAGTAGATTTTTTTTTATGGTGCAGAGTTGCCAGCCCAACGCCCAACCTTCAGCGAAGGCACACCCTTTCACGCATGTCTTTCGGAGGCCACTTGACCACGGGGAGGACATGCAGACGCCACACAGATGACACTCCAGCCGAGAATCGAACTGGAGAACCTCTTGCTGTGAGACAACAATGCTACCACTGTACCATCATGGCTTAATGCTGACTAGATACACATGGTTATTAATTGCAAAGTAATTTCTCCATTTTGGGTAGATTTTTCAATATCTTTATTAAGCTTTATGGAATGACAACTGTATAATTTCTGATTCTCTTATTTTTTTCAATGTTCCTGAAGTCATCACTAAAAAACAAATATTTTACTGTGGTCAATTCTTTCTATAGTAAGGACAACTGTTGCTAAAAATTAAAAATCTTAATCTACTCCTGTCTTTAAAATTGAATCTGTTCACCTAGGAAAGTCTGTCTTTAGAAATGAGATTGCTACTTTAAAAATGAGAACCAATAACACAACCCATCATTGAATTGCTTGGAACAAATTGTTTAAACTTTTAGAAAAACATTAATGTTTTTCCTATGTACAATATTTTTTGTTATGGACACTGCATAAAGTTGTTTTGTTCTATTCTTGTTATTGCATTGTTAAATTATTGTTTTATAAAATGAATAAAAACATTTTTTAGAAAAATAGAATAAAGATGTCATCATCTAAGGGCGATCAGAATTGTGGCAGACCTAAATACATTCCACAACTAAAAAATGTTAAAAGCATGGTTTCTTTGACATGTTTGCCACAAGCTTTGTTTTATGAAGTGGCTCATCAGTTATTCAGGGTCTGCAGACACTCAGTGACAGTACGTGTATCTCTGGGCATTAACAGTTTCTAACTTATAAAGACAGATTTACTTAGGCAGGCCAATGATAATCCATGAAACAACAAAACTGACTCATGACATCTTGTTTTTTCTTTGTTTTATTTATCTATTAGGAAAGAAAAAAAAAACAAAAGCTGGATCTCAACTACCAACATTTTATTTGAAAATTGTCTAGCACATAAAGCTTTTGGGACTAACCCTTCCTTGGTATATAAAATGAACCCACACACAGCCATCCATTTTATATAACCCCATAAATGAATCAACCAATCACTAAAACCTAATTATATTAAAACCATATACATATAAAAACACATAATTTATATATATATATATATATATATATATATATATATATATATGTGTGTGTGTGTGTGTGTGTATATATATATATATATATATATATATATATATATATATATATATATATATAAAACTATAGATCACATTCACATTGCTGAAAGTACCGTTCTCCAAACAACATTTTACCAAGACCATATCTTTGAATTTACACTTCTCTGAAATGGCACTTTGCTGAAACAGAAAAGAGTTAAACCACATTAACTAATTTTTTGCAGGGGGGCAAACCCCCCTACACCACTCGCACCCCCTGCTAATTATATCTACTAAGTCCGAGATCGCACTACAGTGACAACAGTATATTTGTTCCTACATACTGTAGTGTGATCACAAAATGCCATTTCAGAGAAGTGTAGATTCAGAGTTATGATTTCAGCAAAATGTGGTTCAGAGAACTGCACTTTCGGAATGTGAATGGGAACTATATATATATATATATATATATATATATATATATATATATATATATATATATATATATATATATATATATGCAATTAAAACTACATTACATATAAAAGTTAATTAAAAAAATAAAATCATTTTAATACATTTAGTAATAATGCCATAAAATACATTTTAATAAGCAACAAAAGGAAGTTTTTATAATTTCATCTGCTTAAGCTTAAGAATAGGTTTAGTGCTTATCAATGCATTTAATTCTGGAAGTTTATCTGCTTTAAGTCTCTCTGTCCATTTATATTCAGCTACCTCCATCTTATTGATAATATAACTTCCTCCACTATTTAATGTTACTTTTTGAACTACTCTAAACTTAAATTCATGCCCCACACCATTATCACTAACATGTTGAGCCAAAGAGCTAGTAAGGACTCCCCTTTGTATCTCAGAGAGATGCTCTGAAATACATTCTTTCAACTTCCTGTTGGATTTACCAATATAAAAAGAAGCACATGCCATGCAAACAGCTTGATAGACTATATTTGTAGTTTTGTATGTCACAAATCACTTAAACTGATATTTTTCTGAATAATGGGATGGACAAAATCAATACTACTCATTAAATATTTACAGAAAATGCAATTATAACATGGTACTGTTCCTAATTTTCTACTAGCAAATATTTTGTTTTATTGATGCATTTCTTTATAACACAACTTTTGTTTAAGGTTTTGCGATTTCATAAATGCAAAATGTGGTTTCTCACCTATAAACTTAGGCAGTTGTGGCAGTACTTGCAAAATCCCCTAATTACCATGAATTATTTAATAATTTCTTTCATTCTAATATTATATTTAGTAATATAATGAACTGGATCACTTTTATCAAAAGCCATATTACCAAGTGTTTGTGGCCTTTGCAGACAATTGACAAAGTACAGCAATGTCTGCCATTCATGTTCATTAAGGATATGTTCATACATCTCATCTAGAAAACCTATATCATATTGTCTACTCAAAAACTCCTTCTTAATTTCCTGGATTTATTGTTTACATATTTCTATATCAGTAGTCAGCCCACTTACTCTTAAACATTGACTTTTAGCAATCCCTCTATAAACACGTTTAAGGTGTATAAGTCTTTTATGTAAAAATCTGTTTGCCTGCATGTCTCTTTTAAACAAACATGTAGAAAGCTCTTGTCCTTGTTTCTTTATTATTAATATTGGTTGATGAAAATTTTAACTTAAATTAAAAAAAAACAGTGGTGCTTTCCAAAAATTCTATATATTTTAATAGGCTAGGCACATCACTCTTTCATATCATAAACATATCATCAACAAAACACCTATAGAACATGACATTCTCTGTATAAACAACTGCTAGATTATACACAAATTCAGTTTTTCATTCATCTAACAAAAGATTTGTATAGGAGTTAGCAACTAAACACCCCATTGCTACTCCTAACATCTGGACACACAAAGTGTTATAGAACATAAAAGCATTACTAGTTTAAACAAGTTCTAAAAGATGACAGTTTCAATTTTAGTACCATCACCATTAGTATTTCTAACCAAATATTCTCTGATGGCTTCTATGCCATAATAA
Organism: Protopterus annectens; assembly: GCF_019279795.1. Classification (NCBI taxonomy): domain Eukaryota; kingdom Metazoa; phylum Chordata; order Ceratodontiformes; family Protopteridae; genus Protopterus; species Protopterus annectens. The sequence goes on from NC_056739.1 coordinate 1,755,491,344, forward strand.
TTGGATGTAACTATGAACAGGGAACTCACATTTAATGAGACCAGCAAGTAGCGATAAATTGAATTAGCTTCATACTATTCATATAACACCTTTAAGAAATTATTTGTGTCACAAATATAAATACGTACATTGTCTAATAGAGGTCATAGCAGCTGTTCTAAATAAAGTGAAACAGATTCTGTTATGCAACCCTTACCTGACATAGTGTGTCTCTTTGGGGAGTGTTGGTGATCCTTGTGAATTTTTGGCAAACCAAACAACACTAGAATAATAGGCTGGGTTACAAACAAAAAATTAAAAGTTTCAACAGTAATATTTTGCATTTGTAGATCATATACATAACTGGTAACACACTGTATGATATTATCTACCATATTCATATTAATAACAATCACTGAGTTGTAAAACAAATGCACCTCAATTTGAAAATTGTCCTTGAAGCTATTTTGGGGGCTCTGTTATACTGCTTACAGAGCTAGGACATAGTTATCCTCCTTCTCATCCACCACATATGTACCCCCACCTTGTATTTCATCCCTTCCAGCTATGTTGCTTCAGTCTTACTTCTTCCATTGTGATTAATTTTTTACATGTATAACACATTCTGCTTTTCTTGGCTCTCAGCAGTGGATAGTCTAGATTACCCAGAGAAACCACTTCTCCTTGTTTACATTTCTGTAGACAGCCACTATAGGAATGGACACACCCTCCTTTTTTACAAACTTTGCCATCTGAAATCTTTAACATTATCTCAACTACTCTGATTTGGGGTCTGCAGGCTGTCAAATGCATGGTACAGCAACAGATAGAATCTTACAATCTGTGGTTAATTTGAGAATATTTGTCATCATCAGTATAACATCATTGATGGTACATGACTACTTTTTTAACACTGAGAAGTCAAGTACAGTTTGATAAACTAACTTCACCAGACTTTGATACTCTAAAGTACAGTAATTATTAGCCTTCATTCTGGAAATTCTGTTCAACACTTGTCTTTTTCTGGCAGTCTTCAGTCTGTGTGGTGGATCTGGCTTAACTAACCTTTTTGAACTTACCAGTAAGTATGAACATAACTCAGTGAGACTTGTTTAAACAGATTCCAAACTCAGTAGTCAGGGAATTTGTCCTGTCTCCCTGCACCTTCTTACCATTTGGCTGATCTCTGTGAATCTGCTCAGTTATTTCCTACCAGTGAGAACTAATCATAGCAAAACAATTATCTAAGCAGCAATGAGAGGACTATTTTATGCCATGACAGCCCCTTTATGTTGTGCATAAGCAGTCAGGTGAAAGCAGATGTAATGGTTTCATAAGTGATGTGAACCCTGAAGTTGCCCTGTCTTCCCTATTTGGCTCCCACTAGGTCTCCAGTGGATACTGGAAATTTGTTAGTAGGAGACACCTCAATCTTTATACTGGGAGACATGAGCAGTCTTCACTCTTTTCCCTTCCTGGATGGCTATTCCAGCACCTGGGCCATTCTGAACCTGGATCCATTGGTCATAATCAACTATGGGATGCTATGCTTTTGATATATCTTCTACAGACGTTGTGTATAGTAGGGGTACTGAAAGGGGGTCTTGTGCACATGTGCTCATTCACAGTGGAGATGAGAAGAACTGTACAGTTTATTGTGCATATATATTTAATACCAGCACCTTTGGGTATAATATAAGATAAATGATGGATGATAGTACATTACATGAATCAGAAGGTAATTGTAGTGTAAAGGGTTTAATTTATGTTTCAAATGTACTGGTACTAACTTTAATAATACACAGCAGTGAAAGAGGTAAAAGAAAATAATGCTGAGGAATAAACAGGGAAAATTAATTATTTATTTGAAAAGAGTTGCAGTAATCTATTTGAAAATTTAGAAAGGCTATATTAGAAAAACAAAAATATCACAGCATCGCTGGTGTACAGTGGTGCAGGTACAGTGTTGCAAGAAGCTGTGAGAGTATCCACCAGGAGCCAGTGCAGCAGCAAACACCATAGTCATGTTCATGCATTATGTTTAAGCTTCCAGCAAAATGTTCTATTTTGGTGTCAAGACAGAAAATGTGGAATCTTAATATGGTTAGTGTCTCTCTCAGTCAGCAAATCACATACTTTAATCTGGGATATGAGTTTTTTCTTCCTGCTTTCAAAATATCAGATATAACTAACTCTGTATTAGAACAATATTGGATAACCGTTAGAGAAAAAAATAGTTAGACCTCTGAGCACCCAAGATATTCTGACTGAGTTGATAGTTGTATAAAACATATTAAAAATAACATACTAAGATACCATGATTATCACATTTGCTATGCATAAGTTACTTCCCTTTAAAGTATATACTCAGACACATTATACAAATCATTTATCTGAAAGCAAGCATTTGACTAATGCTATGTTAAAGTAGCACTATTAAAATATTCCCTGAAATAGTCTGCCACATGGCATCCTAAACATAATTCCTCCAAATAAATTCTTAGCTGAAATCAAAGTCTATTTTACAAACACACACACACACACACACACACACACTCACGCACACACACACACACACACACACACACACACACACACACACACACACACACACACACACACACACACACACATTGTAGGGTCACAATTCAACCTAGCAACATATTTTTAGAATGTAGTGAGAAACTTGTAAACTTCAGTCCTGGTGAAAACTCATACAAACATTGAGAAAGCATAAACACTCCTGCAGAGAATCAAATGGGGGTGAGAGTTAGCATCAATCAGAAGTGATAACTGTAGCATTACCATGCCACCTTCCATGATATATGTCATTAATAAAATATGGGTCTTCTTAGGATACAAGGATGACATTTAAAGATCAGAGGTATGTTATGGTATGTTTTCATGCCTGTCTGTGCACTCTGTTTATGAACTGCACACTTACTGGCTAGTCTGGACAACTAGGTGTTTTAGGGAAAGAATGTATGAACACATATATAAGTAGATCAAATTCTAATGATGCATTGGTGAAGCAGTTGGTAGAACATCCTACACATACATTTTTCTTTTTTGGTATTGAGAAATTATTTTAAAATCCTAGAGGTGGTGCCCCTGATTTACTATTAGAATTTTATGAGCCTTATTGACAAATCAGAACAATGGAATGGCAGCTCCTGGGTTAAATGGGACAATATTAATTGTTTTTTTTTTAATTATAGTCTTTGAGATTATTGTGAGAGCATGACAACAAATAATGGTGTGTTTTTATAATAACAAGGTTATTTTTGGAGGGGGTTTCAATTGTTATTTTTATTTCTATTTTATCATTTTTCCTTCACTCTTCTATCAGTATTGTGTTCTGATAAAATAAATAGTGGCTTGTGATTAAGGGGGAAGTTTTTAAAATGCTCATTTGTTTAATGAATTTTATTCTGAAGAAATCTTTTATTAGTGAGATGAAAGTACTTAAAATATTTGGATTAAGCTGTGTGCTACCCACATTGTGGTGACAGTTCCTTTTGTGAAAAGAGTTGGGTTACTGCCTATTTTTACATATCTTTTTTTTTTTGTCACAATTTTTTTTTATTTTTCATATACATTTGAATGAATTCCATAGTATTTATACATAACATTTTAAATAACTATGCACACTATTTACATTATCCTGGCACTATAACAGATCTTAATGTATATAGTTACTTTACAAGTATGTCCAATCCATTATCAGAGTGTCTGATCAATTACTGTATAGTGTCAATCAACAATAAGACTTTTCCCCAAGGGTTGTTGATAAATGGCTTTGGATAAATTATTAGTTCTTTAATTTTAGTTTTCAGTAATGCTGTGGTCTTTTGTAGTGTGTAGAAGTCTTCCAAAGTTGGTATTGTGTTTGTATTCCATCTTCTTGTTATACATTTCCTTGAAATTGCAAGTATAGTCCATACTAGATACATGTTTGACCTATTCAAATGAGGACCTCCATTCACATTTAATAATACAAGAGCTTTAGTTAAATAAAATGATTCATTAAATAAAGTTTGTAGATAGTTCTTAATACCATTCCAAAATGGCTTAATTTTAACACAAAGAAAATGTGGTTCCAATCTGCATTGTGTGCTTGCTCACATCTCCAACATATTCCTTTTATGGAGAACTAATTTTACTGATTCTATCTGGAGTTAAGAATGCTCTGTGCAAGCTTTTCCAATTAAAAACTTTCCAGTATTGTGTAAAGGATGTATATTTTTTCGATAATAAGATATTTGTTTTAATATCTTCAGTTAACTGTATTGAGTGTCCTTTTGTTATATATTTCCAAAATGTGGTTTTGGGTGTTGTTTTATAGTTTATCAATATTTTGTAAAATTTTGAAATACTGTTTCCTATGTCAAAATCATTATATATGATTTCATATATGTATTTTGTATATTTAGGTATTTCTTTAAATTAAAAATTGTTAATTATTCTACTTAAATCTTGCGGATATGACAGAATACTCTGTAAAGTTAGCAAGTCCTGTTGTGGAATTTTGTATGCTGTTTTTATTACTTTTATATCTAAAACTTTTAGTTCTTTGGTACATTGGAACCAAAAAACAAATCATTTCTGTTCCCAGGAATTAATAATTTATTTCTATAGTTTATGTGGAAAGTTCTTTGTGACTATAAATGGTGTTAAAAGATCAAATCAGACTTTTAAATCTATATTTGCATTAATAATTTTCCTAAATGATTCAATGTAATAATTAATCATACGAGTTTTAATGGGTTCAGCTATGTAATATTGCATACTAATACATATGTGCCATGGCAAATTGTTTTTATCTATTTGAATTTTTTTTTTGTAAATCAAATTCATTTATTGATATTACAGTTAGTAATTCTTTCCAATTTGCAGAGTAATTTGGACTTATCCAGTCTGAGATTGTTTTAGATATTGATGCTTCTATATATGTTTCTATATCAGGAAAATTTAATCCTCTCTGTTTCCATGGTCTGATATGATGTATTAAAGCTATTCTGTTTTTTTTTTTTGGAAAACCATAAAACATTTTATTAGGCATGAATTTAATTCTTTAACTATACTCCTTTCTGGTAATAGCTGTATTGCCAAGGCTATATATATAGGATCTTGGGCAGTAAAACCATTTTTATTAATGGTAGTCTTATCTTCAAATGTTAATATTATTTTGTTCCATTTTTCCACAGAGATTTTAATTGTATTGATGATATTATTGTAGTTTTTTGAGACTAATTCATTATTATCCTTGCATAACTCAATGCCTAGATATTTTAAGGTAGATTATTGTTTCCCTGTGATGTGATTCCCCTTAGTCTGCAGTTCTTTTTTTTATTTAAAAATAAAAAAAATGTTTTTGATTTATTGAAATGGAGTCCTGAAGTCATGTGAAATTTGTCAATTAATATATCTAATTCTTCTAATGTCTCTTTTGCATTAGATAATGCTAGTAGTATGTCATCAGCAAATAGCATTACTTTAGAATTGCATTGTTCATAAACATCCATTCCTTTGATTTTTATATTTTTACAAATTGAACCTGCCAATATTTCAATAGCCGGAGCAAATAAAATTGGTGACAAGAGACATCCTTGTTTAGTGCCTTTTGTTATATGTATAGATTCAGCGATAAAAGGACCTAACTTGACATACGCTAAATTAGTTGTATATATATTATTTAGGAGATGAACAAAGGATGCAGGAAATGTTGTTTATTTATTTTTATTTTTTATTTTATTTTACATTTGTTAACCGGGGTGTCTGACTGAGCCGAAAAGGCCCTTTTTCAGCAGATGCTCGGGGAGAAAATTTCCACACAGAAAAATTACAGATACATGTAGATATTTAGACATGATCAGTATACACACAAATTACAATAGACATGTTTTTACAGTGGTATGCAGCACATCAACAGTTACAGTGGAGAGAACAAACAAGAAAATATTATTTTAAAAATAAAGGTAATTAATAGATTTGTGGTGTACAGCTGAAATTTGGAACATAGGTACAATACATACATAGTACACAGGTACAGTACATATTTTGTACATTCACCAGTGTTTGTGAGTAAGAGTGAAAACTATTATCAAGTACTCTAGGTTTATTATGTGCACCTTATCTGCTTTCACTAGCCTGGGGAGCAGTCATGGCTCTGTCAACTTTGCTTGAGATGCTGACTAATGAGGTTTTTAAAGGAGGCTTTGAACAATGTGTTTTGTATGCTAGTGGGGAGACAGTTCCATTTTTTAGCCACTGAACTACTATATAGTGTGTCTTCAAAGCTATTGTAGCTGTTGGTGACTTCTAGTAGTAGTTTGCTTGATGATCCTAGAGGCTTTTGGGCTGAGTGATGTTGTACTAGTTTTTTTTAGGGCAGGACACTTATTTGGGAGGTAATAGATAGAATGACAGAGGCAGAGCTGATTGTCGGTTAGGAAGTTGGGCAGTTCAAGCCAGTGGAGCTGTCTCAAAGCAGTACAGTGATAATTTCTATAAGAGCAATTTGCAGCAAAGTGGGCAAGTCTGTTACAGCAGGTTTCCATTTTGCTTAGTTCAATTTTGTTGAGATTAGTCAGAATGGGAGATGCATAGAGTAGGGTGGACAGAAGTTGGGAGTGAGCAATGGCTGATATTGTGTTGGTAAGAAATGGTTTGATACGGTAGAGTGATCCCAGTTTGGCATGTACTTTTTTAATAGTTAAGCTGAGATGACAATCAAATTTTAGGTGGGAGTCTATGGTTATTCCCAATAGTGTAGCCTGTGCCACTGGAGCAATTGAAGTAGCATTTGTGGAGTAGATAGTGAATTGACTGTTATCAGTGTTTTTGTTAGAACAGGTTATAATCATAAGCTGAGTTTTCTTTGGATTAAGGATAAGTTGGGCTTTGGTAAGGTAGTTTTCAATGTCAAAAAATGCTAGCTGAGTTGTTTTCAGGAGGGTGAGAATATTTTGCGCAGCACAGATTAAGGTAGTATCATCTGCATACTGAATAATAGATGCATGCTGTGTGGAGGTATGGAGGTCATTTGTGAAGACTGTGAATAGTAGTGGCTCTAAGATAGAACCCTGTGGGACTCCTATACTTATGGGAAAAAGAGATAAATTTCCCATATCACAGCTTTGTACCTGTCAGTTAAGTAGCTCTGGAACCAGGTAAGACTGGAATTTGATAAGTGATATTGATTTAGTTTGTTTAGCAGGATTTGGTGTGAGACTGTGTCAAATGCTTTGGACATATCCAAAATAAGAGTTGACACCTACAGGCCTTCATTTTTGAGATGGTTTACTGTGTTTGTGAAGCAGAGGAGGGCTATAGTGGTACTATGGACAGGTCTGAAACCATGTTGAGTAGGTGACAGGATGTTGCTGTCTAGGAGATATTTTAGCACCTGGGTATGGATGCATTTTTCTAGGATTTTGGCCAGGGGGGAGAGTATAGCAATGGGTCTGTAGTTATTAAGTTCAGTGGAGGTCCCACCTTTATGTATGGGTGTAACATAGGATATTTTCCAGAATTTGGGCACATAGTTTTCAAAAATTGATCTGTTTATAAGAGTGGATATTGGGATAGCAATAGCATCTGCTGTGAGTTTCAAGAAATAGCTGGGGAGTAGGTTGGCTGCTGTTGATGAGGTTTTTAGTTTGGAGAACGTGCTTTTGATTGAAGTGGTGGAAACTGTTTTGAGAGTAAAGCTTGTATTGGTGTTATTTGTGTTGGGGGATAGTGAGGTTGGAACTGTCCTGTGATACTAAGGATAAACTTGAGTTCAAAAAGTGGGAGTAATTGTGTTTTGATGGGAACTTTAGTGTCAGGGGTGGTTGGTTTGTGGGTAGCCTTTTGGGTGGATTTTAGTAGCTGGTTTACATTTTTCCAAAATTTTTGGGGGTTGTGTTGGCATTTAGTTTGTAATGTCGTGTAGTAGGATTTTATTGTCCAGCCTAATGCATTTTTTTGCACGATTGCTCAGTTCTTGGTCCTTAGTTAGACTTTGTGTTTCTTTTGTTTTTCGATAATAAAGCCAGGCAGTGTCTCTGGACTTGAGGATTTGTTTGATTTCTTTACTGAGCCAGGGGTTTGTAGAGGTTCTAACCTTGATTTTGTGCAATTGAGTGACAGTGTCTAGGTGTTATAGAAATGTTTTGTTGAAATATGCTACAGCCTGGACAAGTGGGATGGGTTTTTTTGGGGGGGGGGCATTCACAGCTACAGAGCAAAGTATTGAGGACCTCAGGAGAGAATTTTGTTTGTGTTTCTAGTGGATTTATAGTTAGTATTTTTGCATATGCTTGTTCTACTATGTATAAGGTATATTATGTTGTGGTCACTTAAGGTGTCTGTGAGACTGCCTGTGTGGGAGTATAATGTGGGATTGTTAGTTAGGACCCAGTCAAGGATGGATTCCCTTTTAGATTTTTTATCACATCTAGTTGGAATTTGGACTAGTTGCTGGTAGCCATGGAGATTTATTAGATTACTTGGTGGTTCTGATATACAGGTGAACCAATCTAAGTTGAAATCCCCCAGAATAAGGGTTTCTTGTGAGTATGTGGAAGAACACCAGAATACGAAGTCTTCAAGGCTAGCAGGTGTATTACCAGGTGGAATATAGATCACAATTTTGGTGATGACCTTTTCAGGGTGAAGTTGAAGTTGTGAGATAAGTATGTCCCAATTATTGGGGGAGGGAGGGAGTTTGGTATTTGGCATAAAGTTAAGTTCGACTTATACAATAAGGCAGTTCCACCCCTTTTACGAAGTGTCTGTCTTGCTTAATGATATTGTAGCCAGTAGGGAGAACTTTTGAGTTAGTTATGTTTTTATTTAGCCAGGTTTCTGTTAAAGCAAGTATGTCTGGGGACTAGTGTGCTATTGTGGCCTGGAGTTCAGGTATTTTATTTTTGATACTTCTAATATTAATATTTAGTGTTACAAGATGGTTAGTTTTGCTGCTGTTGTTGATCTGCCTAGGGATGAACATAGTGGGGGCATTATGTTCTGACAATTGTGTTGGAGCAGTTTGTATTGGAGAATAAAAAGGATTTCTCTATATCTAAGCCAATTATGAGTGTTTCTTTATTTTCTTTATTAACATAATCTATAAGTGAAATTATCGTTTTGATATTGTTATGTGTGTGTCTATGATATATAAATCTAGTTTGATCATTATTTATAGTTTTTGACAGTGGTATTCTCATTCTGTTAGTTAATATTGTCATAAATATCTTATAGTCATTATTTAATAACGATATAGGTCTATATGAGGTACAGAGGTTTGGGGATCTCTTTTCCTTTAGGATTGGTGTGATTAAGGAATATCTCCAAGAGGGTGACATTAAAGCATATGACTGAATTTCTAATAGAGTTTTGAGGAAGAGGGATAGTATCTTTGAAGGAAAAAGTATATATATTTCCATAATTATGCCATCTATACCTGTAGCTTTATTATTTTTACTCTCTTTTATTGTATCTATAATTTCTTTGTAGGATATAGGTGCTTGCAGATCTAGTTTTAATTTTTCTGGTATTTTTTTATATTAGAACATTTTTCATCTAGATTTAATTGATTGATATGTATATTTTATTTTTGGAAATGTTCCATATAGTGATTGGCATCAAGAATGTCACCTATATCCGAGACATTTTTCCCTTTCTTTTCACGGATGATACTATTAATGTTAGTAGCTTTTGATTGTATTTTGATTCTTGTGGATAAATTATGTAGATATCTGGGAGAAGTGGCCAAGGTATTAATTTTTAGTTTTTCTAAAGCTAAACTAGTTTTATGTGTTAGAATTTTGTTGTATTTATTGTTTAACACTTCTACTTTTTTTTTCATCTCCAAATGATTTTGATTTTTTTCAGCTTTTACTGACAAAAGTTTGGATTGTAGATATAATAATTCAGAATCCTATTTTTTTTTACTTTTTTATACCAAGTTAGGGTTTTACCGTATATGTAAGCTTTTAATGAGTCCCATATCATTATTTTATTTATCTCTGTGTTGTAATTAATATCTAAGAAGAACTGTAATTCAGTTAATAACCAGTGTTTGAATTATTAAATTTTAGTTATATATGCTGGAATTCTGGAGTTAAAGATTAATGGTTTGTACCCATTTTGAAGTTTTAGTATTAATGAATTGTGGTCTGAAAAGGGGCAGGGAGTGATTGAGAAATTCATGATTTTAGAGTGTAAGTCATGGGCAGCAAATATTTTATCTGTTCTAGTTTGGGTACCAAATCTGTGATCTTAGTGGGAAAACAACAAAGATTTATCTTCTTTAAATTTGAAAGTATGTACAAGATGAAATGGTTCTACCCACTTGTTTAAAACGTTTGATGCAGCAGATGTACGCAGTGTTCTTTTATTTGTAGTTTCAGAAATATCAAATATACAGTTAAAATCTCCTCCTAATATTAAGATGCCTTTATAATTATTGGAAATGAAATCCGGGTGTTTTTTAACAGTCCCTGTTCCAATGCCTGGAAACCAGTATTGACTGACTAGGGTCCATATTCTGTTATTATATTTAACTATTACTAATGCCATAAAGCCTTCTTTATCTTCATACTTATAAGTGATGTCTGTGTTAATCACATTTGTCTTCCATAAGATTGTTACCCCTTTTGTCTTTGTCTTATAAGTGGATTGTGCCAATATCATATATTCCTTAGGATTCCATTTGTAATTGTCATTTGTTTTGAAATGAGTTTCTTGAAGAAAGACAATTTGTGCTTTGTTCAGTTTTAAATATTTCAGTAGATTTGATCTCTTGCTAGGATTGTTTAAGCCATTGGTATTTAAAGATAATAAAGTTAAATCCATCTTAGGTTATTTAGACTATGTATTTTTTGTTTTATTGTGACTATTAAACATTTTCCTCTGATAACTATAAAGTATATGTTTGAACTTTTAAAATAAATTATCAGTTTTATACTCTGAGTGTTTACCAATAAAGTAATGTTTTGGTCAGGCATACTAAAAATGATTTTGTGAAATAAATGTAAATTAATAAATGTTAACAAAACTAAGATCCACACTAGACATGGAATGAAAATCATTCCTAATATGATGAATAAACCTAAGTCCATCAGATTATCATTCATACCTTGACAATCCAGAACATCTGAGCTCCATAATTTGAATTATCATATGGAGAATATTTGTAGTAGCAATAAGCAATATGTATATTATTTTGAACAGATATAGTACTATTGTAGATTAGACAGAATTTTAATGCAATATAAATGTCAACATATTGTATAAGCGATTAATATTTACATGAAAGATAGATGACAAGCAATTCAATCATAGTAAAGTAGGATGTATCATATATAAAACCTCAGTAAAAGATTATAGCACACAGTTATTTAACATATTCACCCTTATTAAAGTCTTTCAAAACATATTACTTAATATAAATAGATGGTAATAATATTTATAACTAATGTTTATAATACAATGTATTTTACTGGATATATCAGAAGTTATATTTCATTGTTTGCCAGCATTTAAGTAATCACTGTGTTTGTTGCTAACTCACTTAAAGACTCAAGTTTGTTTTATGTGAACATTGATAAAAGTTAGTGCATTTTAATTATCAGTGCATTCCTCTTCCCCCCATTTCCTACACATAAGGATTTTCATATCTGTCATTTCTTATTACAAAATGAGTGAAATTATAGGTTGAAAACAACAAATTCCCGTACTGTGATTAATGATTACAAGTTCCCTTTCCATATTCATAAATTGCCATTTTATGGCATGCACTGACATTTTTTAGATTTAAATGGTAACATTCTATTTTGTATAATCAGCAAAGGTTAAACTGAGTGATTAATGTCAATTTAATACTATTTGTTCAGAATGATATTGTTACATTCTGTGACATTCCTAGTTCAGGCTTCTATTGTTTCCCTTAAACAACTTTGTCAGTTTGATGTCATGTATAAAACATTCGTTACCTTGGTAACAACTTAAGTATTATGTATGGTCAAGATGGGTTACAAAACCACAATTCAAGTTAAAGCAATTACATGACTTGTTATGCATATTTACTTATATAAGAAAATCATCATGCTTCCCTTGATGTTCAATGTAGTGTATGTCATTTACAAGTTAAGACTGTAGTGTTATTATACACAAGCCCATGTTATTAAATCCTGTCTTTAATATCTAAATTCAGCAGACTGCTTCATCTTGTATGACGATTATATAGTTTATGTCTAGATTTACTAAAATCATACATTACATAACTATTGTCTGTATCTGTTTCTTTTTTTTTTTTGGCTGTTGCTTAGTTATTTGAGAGACCACACGCTGTGCTTATTCTTATTATTAGCTCCTTCCAAGCATGTTTCTACAATCCATAGACTCTCTTTTAGTTTCTTATTTGTTATAAGTATATTTCCATCCTTACATATACACATATCAATACTTCAAGCACAGGCAACATTACCCATCCAGTTTTGCCAGAATACCATTCACTAGTTCATGTGGTGTGTTTCCAGGCTGTTCTTAAATATCCAAACCAATATTTGTCCTGTTCCATTTTACCAGCCTGTTCCATGCAGTGGCCACTCTGCCAGTGAACCATTCAACACACCTTCCATTCCCACAGATCTTTCAATGAAGGAAATCTGATGATACTCTCTAGCACTTCCCGGTAACCCCAAACACTCCTAGAATCAGCTATCCCCATATGTCCAACACGTCTGAGCAAGCTCACCTCCCAGACCACTGCAAAGGGCACTGCACAAGATCAAATGCTCTTAGTCTTTCATAATAACTCAAGCTTCCACTCTTATGTAAGTCCTTAATGTGTTTGGACCAAACTACATTTTAAATATAAAATTGCACTTATTTTTTATCAAGAATCAACTAAATGAGCTAAACAAAGTGTTGGGAGACCATCAATATGTGTACATGTGGTTTAAAACAGCCCTTTTATTTTTATATATATATATATATATATATATATATATATATATATATATATATTTTTAAAACCAAAAACTTCATTACCGAGAATAATCTCATAGGCTCCTCATAGCCATTAAGCATTACCGTCACGCTGTCTCCATTATAATAGCAACCTGGGAGTGTCTGTTTCTGTTAGTGTGTCTGTGTACTGCATATCAGAGACTTGTAATGCACCTGAAGCAAAGTTTCAGTTCACTGCAACTTCAAGCCTAAATTCCCTCCCTTTCAGTGAGGCAGCAGCCAGGAAAAGAATGGAGGGCAAACAGATAAAAAAAAAAAAAAAACTCCCAACAACATCACAACAAGAGATAACACATTCTTCCTGCCTTCCCACCTCTCACTCAGCAGACGTATAAACAAACTATTCTCTGCCAAAATATCCCAGATCACAGTTTTATCCACCCCCTTCCCCTGGATCCAGGATAAAACAACAAATGTCTCTTCCTAAAACACAAGCATCAGTAAACCTCGATTACAAGCTGCAACCCACAGCTGCATCTACACACACCATGTCAGTCTTAATAAACAGCACTTAAAGCTATGATACCTGCCATAATTGATATTAACTATGTTTAGACAGAATAATAATGACATTTGTATTAGCTGCCAGACACAGCTGCATCCACGCACACCATATCAGGATTGATCAAACAGCACTCGAAGCTATGATACCTGCCATAATTGGAATTAACTATGTTTAGACAGAATAATAATGACATTTGTACTAGCTGCCAGACACAGCTACATCCACGCACACCATATCAGGATTGCTCAAACAGCACTTGTAGCTGTGATACCTGCCATAATTGATGTTAACTATATTTAGACAGAATAATGATGACATTTGTACTAAGAGCTTGCTACTATTATCTAACCAATATATATATATATATATATATATATATATATATATATATATATATATATATATATATATATACGACATTTCTAAATTATGCTTTAACTGAAGAAGTCATTAGTCTCCATGACAGCATTTTTTTTTCAAAATACTCTATAGTTACTGCTATTATATATGATGTTAATTTTTACATTTGAGTCTGAACTCTGATGAATGATACCTTGTTGAATTAGTTAATTATGTAAATTATTATAAGTAAAAACAATGAAAAATGAACAAGATAAATATTAATTGAGTTCAAGTAGGGGAATAGAAACTTCTATGTTTGTATTATATGTTGCTTTGTTTGGCTTGTATATAATGTAAATAATAACCCATCTTGACCTACCTTTGTGAAGAATTATTGGACTCTTTGAACATTCTGAATAAATCATTATTGTTTCTCAGTTGTTTAAGAAACCCTCATTTTTAAATAAAAAAGATGACAAGTGATGTACCATATCAGTTGATACTTTGAGAGATGTAGTTGTAAGAGTTATTTAGTTATTTTTTGGGGGGACAGCTATCTTGGAATCAGTTTTTTTGTTTCTTCTTTCTAGCATCAGTCCAAGGATTTGTTTCTTTTATTCTTTTAAGAATAGGGGCCATCCATTCCATTTGTTCTGGGATATACACTATGTAGTTGTTTTTGATGAATATAGTAGCTTCTTCTAAGTCATTAAATGTTCTCATCTCATTGGCAAAAAGTATTTTTATCTTGGCTGGAAAGGCCAGCTTTGCTTTAATGTTGTTATATTTCAACAGTGTTACTATTGGCCAGACTTTTTTCCTTTGTTCTAGTATTCTGGAAGAATAATCATTGTCAAACCTTATCAGGCTTTGATTGTATTTTAAGGGTGATTTTCTCTAAGCAGATTGTAATATTAGTTCCTTGTCCAGAAATTAAAGAAATTTTATAGCTATGGATCTAGGTGGAGTATTTGTTGGGGTAGAAGCAAGTTTCCTCAGTGCTCTATGCGCCCTTTCAATTCCAAATGAAAGTCCCTCTTTCAAGTATAAAAATTCAGGAATCCAGGTTATTAAGAATGAAATAATATCTTCTCCTTCAGTGTTTTCAGGCAGACCAAAGATCCTTATTTTTGTTTCTCCTTTCCCTGTTTTCTAAGTCATCTATTTTGTTAAGCAGTCATGTATTCTGTTTAAGCAGAGATTCTTTTTGGAATTCTTCCTCTTTGAGTCTCCCTTCAATGTCGTTTAGAGAAGCCTCTATATTTGTTATTTTTGTATGGTGTTGCTGTAATAGTTCCTTAAGAGTATCAGTCTGTTTTTGAGAATTTAATTTGAGGTTTTCTAAGTCATTTTTATAGCCATCCATCTTCAAAGATAATTCCTGTAAGGTAATTGTCATCAATTGCAGTTTTTTTTTCAAAGCAGCATCTGGATGAGAATTCCTTGAGTTGTTTATATTCAGTGACTTAATATATCTCCAAGTTACTTAACAGGAAATTTTTTTGTATATCTCCACCAAAACTGACATTTATGTAGTTTAGTCGTTTATCTATAGATTTCTGACATTTTAAACTTGAAAATAATGACATTTTCCTATATTATTATACTAGTTTATGGAGCTCTCAAAATTCACTGCTCTCAGTTGGCCATCTAGGCTCCACCCACTATTTTTTCATATCTGTTAAAATTGAAGTCACTTATTGTAAAGTGCTTAATGTCACATTTACAGACTGTATGTTGTGTGGGAAAGAGCGGGAACTGAGATAAGTGTTCTACCTGTCTTTCTAAAATCTGGACACCCCCATCTTAGTAATCCCAAACTTGCATACCAACACATGTTTCTTGTTAGCTCCTTTAGTTTGCAGTTAATGTAAATGAACAATTGTGAAATATAATGCACTATGTATATTAGCCAAACTCTACTTAATGCAGCAGAGTATAGATGAATAGTACTTTATCCACCCAGTTCAACCACAAAACAATCCTAATTATTTCAGTCTCTCCCTCTCCCAGTGTACTGAGCACATAGTGTCTCTTGACACTTCCTGCTGCAAAAGTTAAGACAATCTCACCACCAAGGCAACTTCTACGACTGAATTGCACTACAGTTGCAAAAGCATAAAAGGAGAAATACCTTCAGTTGAAACTTATGTAAGGCAGTTTCCAAGAATCAAATTAAACATAAAGAAATATCTTGTTTTCCTACAGTTCTGTATCAGTGTTTTCTATATTGAATTACTGAATCTGCTGGATGGGAACCCCCACCCACAGCCCTTACACAGCTTAAGGTGAAGCTAAATTAACACTGCTAGAGTAAATTTTGCCTGGAAAATGCAAATAAAAACCATAACAATAAAATTAAATGTTGTGACTCACCTAAAGTAGTTGGTGTTCAAAAACCTTATCTTTGTATCAATAAACATTTTACCTCATTGATGCTTTTGGTGGAAAACAATCTGCGAGGGGAGTAAATGCATTCCAGTGAAGTATCTGATTGATCCTCCCCACATCTCAGTTATTCTCCAGATACTACAGCCTCATTTCAAGCCAAGCATACTGCAATACTGCCTGGTGCCGTTAACTTAGGCGCATCTTAACAATAAAGCTTGTGTTGCTGCCTTTAAAGTTATCAGGACTTGTTTTACCTCCTGTCTCGCTGCAGTTACTCCACTGTAGGCCAAACCCTTATTCAATATGCAGCTGTCTATCATATTAAGACATACTCAATTTCCCCTCATTATTTCTTATCATTCAATGGAATGCAGTTATGCCCATATTGCTCTCCTGGATAATTTCCTTTACCACCTTTCACGTATTACTTACTTATCCTCTCTCTCTTCCAAAAATACTTTTATTCCCTCATTCTCTGCATTTACTCACTACCTCTTTCCCTCTCACTATCTCTTTACTCCTAAGCACTCTATATTTTCCCCTCCTTTCTGCTTGAATCCTCTCCTTACTGTTCACCTCCTATATTAATATGCAACTTAACAAATGATCCTTTACATTTCTTATAACTCTGTAGTCTAATTTCCTAAGGATGTACTACCCTGTTGATTCTCTGTTTTGTTAAGTAACTATTTTAGTGCTAATCAAATGTCTTGTATTGTACATTAATGGAGCTTTTCTCCCTGGGTCTCTGCTGAAAACAGGCTACCAAGCCCAGTCGGACACTACCCAGTAAACAAATGCAAAATAAAATAAAATAAAATAAATGAATAAAATAATCTCTGATTTCTATTTTAAATTATTAGAATTGTCTCAGGTCTCATTTATCGCATATTAGTCAAATAACATGACTAATGAGTTTTTCCTCACATATATTTCTCCAGCTCATGTTGCTGTTTTTATATGTTCTATGTTTTTCTCATGGCAACATTTTTTTTCATTACTATGTTTTGTAGTGTTGCATGATACTTTGTGATTTAAAATATCTGTAACTGATTTTTGAAAGAGCTTGACTGTGGAGGTTTTCTTCCCAGGCCTCCACTGAAAATAAACACTTTTTTGGCCCAGTTGGACTTTCCTGGTAAACAAATGTCATATAAATAAATATAAATGTAATACATGTAGTATCTTCCTATTTCATTTAATGATAACTGTCTGTACTGTGTACGTTTTTTTTTTTTTGCATCAACAGTAAAAAAATGGGAAAAAAAGTAATACAAGTTTGTATCTGGGTCTTCTCTGAAAAGGTACACTGGCACAATGTGATCTTCCTTCATATGTAACTACATTAAATAAATAAGGCTAAAATAAGGTAAACTAAATTTTACATGAAACGACCTTGATGTGTTGTATTTTTTTTCCAGCAATACATTCTAAAACAAGTCACTCCTTTGTTTTACTACTTTAAAGATTTAACTGGCAACTGGACAAACATTCCTGATGGCTTCACAGCACAGTAAGACACTTTACTTTTTTATGAATTACTAAGGCTGAGATATTTCTGCTTGAAAATGTTCATGTTTCCATTTGGATATTAATGAATTGAATCGGCACAGCTCCTGGCTGGTATAATGCAATACCTTAAAAGTACCATTGTTCATCCTGCTGTTCTACCATACCCACATTTCTAACAATTACTGAAATTTGGCCTGCCTGTTGTTCTTTTCAGCAAGAACTAAATTACATGTGCTTCATTAAAATAATTTGTAGCCTAGGAGGTTGGTATAATGGTTAAGGTATTTACCTTACAGACACAAGGTGCAGAATGTGATTATTATGTGGGGTAATTGGTTATGCTTAAAATGACCCACAAGGACAGTTAACCTAGTACTTACCTCTGAACTCAAGATGCAGATACTTTTCTACACTCAACTGCAGGAGTGGCTTATTGTCTTTATTTATTTATTGCTGCTATATTCTGCCAGACATAATAAATAGTATGAAAGATACCGAGGAATGTTTTGTGGTCGTTCAAGATGTAATCAGCTGGTGACTGTTACACTGTGTCACTTTGTCCAGTTAACTGTAGAACTGTTTTTAGAATTACATGGTAACTGATTTTTATTGTAAGAAATTTGACCTAAAATATGCTTTGCTTTACTTTACTAGAGCAGATACAGAATGGTCAATGTTTACTGTCTTTTATTTATTAATTTAATATAGTTATGTGGTTAAGAATCTTTGTTATATATTTAGATTTCTGTTGACTTGACAGTGACTGAAAAGTCCATTAGCGCTGTTTTGGTGCTCCATGCTGCTTGCAGTAATCAAATAAAAAGTACTTTTATGCAAAATCTATTAACTGCATTCACAGTCTAAACATCTGTGTTAGTGTTATTTATTTAGTTCGGTGATCTTAAAGATTGCTTCAGGACTCTTTGCCAACATGTAAGCTATATTAGTAAAGTGTCTCAATATCAATGCTCTCTGTTAACATTTTTGTCCTGAAAGGTTTTCTTGGTACTTTACCTAACTACAAAATATACATGTAAGGCAGACGAGATTTGAAAACAAATTTTCAGAAAGCAGAGGTACAGTAATAGTAAATAGGTTTCTACCAATTATGGTGAGAACAAGACCATGAATGAAAATGAGATGGGGAAGAGAAAGGTAAGAATAAAGTAGGGAATGATTCAAAACAGGATCAATATATAAGTCAAAACATTACTGTTTTCTCAGGAGGGAAAACAGAAGAATCCCTGGAAACAAGAGAAACAAAAGTAGCTGCAATAGTAATATGGCCGGCATGATGAGACAAAAGGGTGCAGATGAGATTGTGTGCAGTGAAACTAGCTGTAAGACAAGCAAAATATGTAAAGTCAATGAAGTTTTTAAGGTTAGAGGGTTTGCATAGTGGTTAAGGTGTTCACCTTATAGGCACTAGGTGCAGTGTTTGATTCTCACAGGAGGTAATTGGCTAGCCTTGGAATGACACATAAGGACAGTTAGCCTGGTACTAATTTATAGGTTTGGAGGCTGGCATAATGGGTAATGTGTTTACTTTACAGAGACAAGGTGCAGGGTTGGATTCTCACATGGGGTAAATGGGTAGTCTTAAAATGGCTCACAAAGACAGTTAACCTAGTACTAATCTATGAATCTAAGTAAATGATGAGCAATGAAAGTATAGTATAAAGAAAAAAAATGCAAATATTCACAACAGCAAAAGGTTATAGATGAAATGGTTGGATAGAAAACAAGCAAAAATGCTCCATTAGTAAACTAAAACTTAGATTTGTTTGTAGGTAAAGAAAATTCAATGTAATTTTGGATGATTCCTCGCATGATAGGGAGCAGGCTAGATATGAAGGGGAGTCAAGTGACACATGAAGTAGTTTTCAAGGATTAGGACATTTTTAATAATCACCATTTGCAAAAATGGACAATACGTCTGATAATGAAGTGAGGTCAAAGCAAAAGAGAAACAAGACATAGAAAGAAATGCTGAGTATGGAAGAAAAAGAAGAACCAGATCTACAGACAATTAGTTTGAAGACTTGATAAAAAATAATGAAAGATCTACATGCCAACATTCTTATTATGAAACAAATATTAATAGGACAAAGATTATTTGAAGCTATTACTTATGGCATAATAAGAATATTTGAAAAGCTCAAAAGTTTGGAGAGATTATGAAAACATTGAGATGATGTGCCAGTTACAAAAGCAATAATGTATTCAGATGAAGCTCAACACTGGAAGATAGTACAGGCAAATCACAGAAAATATACATTTGTTGTGAGGATAAAAAAGAATAAAGAAAGGAAAGTGACAGGAAATGGGAAGAATAAAAGTTAAGGGCAAGAAGATGGGAGTTCATAAGATGGCAGAGGTGATGGTGAAAGGAAGAAGAAAGCAAAAGAAGAACTGGATAGCAGATGGTCATTGAAGACATGGTAGAAAATTATGCTACTCTCAAAGTTGCACGAAGAAGGAATAACAAAGAGAAAAATGAAAAGTTTAGAAAGGAAAATGGAAATAAAATAAGGCAGTGCATCTATATAAGGAAGAAGAAGAAAAGAGAGTAGTAAAATTGTTTCAAAGGAAAATGTTTTCATTACTCAAAGTACAGCACATACAGTACTACGGGATGTAATAACTCTGCAATTAAAACAAATGATGATCTTGCTCCCAAAGGGTAAGATAACAGGAGAGAAAGAATTAAAATATCCAAGCAGGTTAGATGTGGAGGTTGTTAAGGCTGTTGCAGAAAAGAGGTGCTGTTTGGATAAAATTCTTGGACAGTGTCTTTCGGAAACAATACATTTGATCTTAAGGGATGCCACCTTGGTACTGGATATAACAAATTTGTAGAAAAACCATAGTAAAACAGCTGAGTGGAAGGTAGTATTCACGTCTTACAAAATAGTACAGTATGTAAAGGCATATGGCGATGCATTCATGTTGTATGGAAGGGGGAGAAGATAAACTCAAAGTGAAGTTGAGTTAACAGCACCTAAAACAGAAAAAGGAAGGGTTAAGGACAGCTACCTACCTGGAGCTAGTGACTTATAGGAAAGATACATTTAAACAAGTCAAAAATGATTTGAAACCACAAGTGTTGGCATAAAGAATGAAGCCCTGACGATGAACTAAGCAACACTAATTCAATTAAGGGCTTACTTGCTTGATGTCAGGGAAGATGGGTGTCTTTATCTGTGAGCAGGGTACATACTGACAAAGGCAGATCTCTCATTAAGCTCTGCTTTAGGCCAGAACTTGGAGAGATTGTTTGGCTGGCCAGGTGAGTAGCCGTGGAGGTAGCCCTAGGGCCTGCAGCATGCACATACATCCCTACAGGATAAACCCCATTGGCTGCCCAGCCCACCAAGTAAAACTTCAGCATGCTGACTAGGAAAGGCTTAAAAGAATTTCATTGCAGTATGATGGCTCATCCCCTAAAACAATCCCACTTAAAGGAATGATGCACAAAAACCTTAGAAAAAAATACCCATGGGGAGTGAGAGCCATCCTTGTGAGAAGGACTTTCCTGAAAGAGACTCCCTTTCCTGGTGTGTTTCAGTACTGGTCTGCTACTACAGCATGGAAGCCTGCTAACATTGCTAGCACAGGGAAGCTGGCCACATAGAACCCTGAAATCAGTATTATTTGACTAGAAAAAATGTAATGATGTAGAATACTGCAGGACTGGTTATGAAAATGGGTGATATATGTTGGAGAAGTTCAGAAAATATGATTTACTGAACATTCAGAAAATATAGTCAACTGATTATGCAGAGTTTTCATTTCTACATTTTAACATTTCAATGTCCAGCTGTGAAAATGAGAAAATATAAAGAAATGAATAGGATAATATGTGGAAAGAATATATTGAAGGGAAATAAATCACACATGTAAGCCCCAGGCTGAAAAAAGTGGACTCTGACTGGAAATAACTATGTTTTTTCATATAGAAAGTTCTATAAAAAAGTTGAGGAATAACAAAACAGCAGATCCCAAAGGAATAAGTAACAAAGTTTACTTGTATAATCCCTAGCAGTGGCAAAAAGTTAAACAGTTTGGGCAGATATTAAAACAGAAGCATACCTATTTAATTGGGCCAGAACAATTATCATCTTGATATATGAAGGCAGGGACCATACACATTCAAATATGTACAGACACAGCACAGGTGGACAGCCCCCTTAAGATGTTTTCACTCATTCATATTTAAAAAATCAGATAGAAGACATTTTTCTTTAATGTTCACAATTTACATCTTTTGGAAGGAGGCCAATATCTGATGCTTACAACTATAGCATGTGCATGAGAAATGAAGTGAGAAATCAGGCAGCATAACTGTTACTTCTAGATTTAGAACCAGTATCTGACAATGTAAATTAGTCACAGCTATCTGCAACAGTGTTTAAGAGAGGGTTTTAAGAGTTTAATAACAAATGCCCCTTCTCTTTGGGGAAACGTTTTTTTAAACACAGTCTAGGTAGACAGACACCAATAACGACTCTGTTGAATATCATGGCCACTGCACGAACCTTGAACCTGTTATATTTCTACCTGAGCAGAAGTTACATTTTCCAGTAAATTACAGTTTACAACAACATTTGAGATAAGTAAGGAGTCAAGTAATGATGAGTAATGGCTCTTTAATTATTATTGATGTATTCTGATAACTTATTTGTGAAGTTCAAAGAGTCAATGAGGGATCAACTCTCCTATAACTGAGGAAATCCTGCAATGGACTACAGATAATCTCCTGCATGAAACAATCCTACTAGAGAATCTAAGTACTGACTGGTTGGCCTGCAATTCTAGCAGCTTCACTAACCTCATAAATCTCTATGGGTTCTCTCAACTTATTCAGGAACTCACTAGAGTTGACAAAAGAATCCCAAAAAGAATTCATCCTTGATTGGACACTGGTCAATAGCCCTAAGCAAAACTACCAGACAGGCTGTCTACTAAATAGTATTAGTGACCACCTCCCTACATTCCTAGTATGCAAACATACTAACATATCGAAGCCCATAACTTATAGACAAATCCGAAATTACCATAACCTAAACCCCCAGGATTTAAACACTATTTTAAAACAATTTAACTGGGAGCCACTACTTTTCCTTTGTTTAGACCAGGCAGTTGACTACGTTAATATCACCTTAATTGATGTTCTTAATAGAGTATCCCCTATCAGGAAAATCAGAGTTAAGACTAATTATACATCATGCCTAAGTAGGGTTACAAAAGTCATATTGAAGTCCAGAGATAAGGCCTGGAAAATCTGGAAGAGGGATAATACCATCCAAGCCAAACAACACTACCAACAGTTTAGGAATCATGCCATAATACAAACTAAATTTCATAAACAGAACTACTTTCTTACTGTATAAACAAAACACTCAAAAAATCCTCAAAAGTTTTGGCAAGCTATCAACTCCCTAATTAAACCAGGCAAAACTACTACTCAAGCTCCCAACTCCACCAGTGACAACATGGACATAGTCTCTCAATTTAATCACCACTTTGCAGAATCCATAATAGCACTATCCAGCCAATTGACCAAAAACAACCCTCCACATATCCCAGCTAAGTGTATAGATAACATTCCCCCCTTACTCTCTCACTTGTTCCCACCTCCAAAATTAAAACAACTACTTTTGAAATTAAAACCTACTACCCTTGCAGCTGATAATCTACCTGCCGGATTCCTAAAACTTGCCACAGAATCATTATCCTACCCTATTTCTATCCTCATAAATCGCTCCATAAAAAAATCCTACATCCCTCAACTGTGGAAAATGTCTTGCATTATTCCTCTTCATAAAGGCGGTAATTCCTATGACTTCTCTAATTACCATCCTATAGCTATTCTGTCTCCCCTCTCCAATCTGCTAGAGAAATGTATTCACTCTCAAGTCATGTATTTCCTGAACACACACAAACTCCTCTCCACCACACAACCCAGGTTCCGGCTACACCACAGTACAACTATTGCTCTTCTCTCATTTACCAATCTAGTAAACCAACACAGAAATGACTTAACTATACATCTGTTATATTTTTGGATCTATCCAAAGCATTTGATAAATTCTCACACCTCCTACTATTAAATTCACTAGCATCCCTATCCTTTGCCCCGTCTACTGTTGCCTGGTTCAAGAACTATCTAACTGATAGGCAGCAATCTGTCCAATGGCAAGGGGCACTATCTCCTGTACTTTCAACCTTCATAGGTGTACCACAAGGCTCAGTACTGGGCCCACTTCTCTCTTCTATCTACACTAACAATCTACATACCTCCACCCAGCATGCCGCACTCATACAGT
Source organism: Protopterus annectens (assembly GCF_019279795.1). Taxonomy (NCBI): domain Eukaryota; kingdom Metazoa; phylum Chordata; order Ceratodontiformes; family Protopteridae; genus Protopterus; species Protopterus annectens. Next base: position 1,755,515,425 of record NC_056739.1, read on the forward strand.
ATGCAGATGATTTGACTTTAATCTGCTCAGCCCCCTCTCTTTTCATTCTCCAAGAACAGACCCAGGAATCCTTTAGCACTGTGGAAAGTTGGATCACAAATATCCAACTCATCCGTAACCCTAATAAAACTAAATTGCTTTTATTTACCCCCAGCAAATCAAAATCTGCTCCTCTTTCTTTTACTCTTACTTCCAAAAATGGTATTATAATTTCTTCTTCTGCCCATACCAAACTCTTCGGCGTTGAGATTGACAAAAACTTTCTCTTTGATGTCCATATTTCTCAAACCATCAAAAAGGTTCACAAAAAAAGGGCTCATTATACAGACACAAAAACTTCCTCTCAGAGCAAGCACAGATCACCCTACCCCAAACTCACCTTTTGTCCACACTAATGTATGCAGCACCAATTCTTACATAAGTCAAAAAACCTGACCTTGACAAACTTGAGTCATGCTATAATCTTCTTCTTCTTCTTTTGGCTTTTCCCAGTTAGGGGTCACCACAGCAGATCACCTGTCTGCTCATGATTGGCAGTGGAGTTTTGCTGTGTTGAATTGCCAGCCCAGTGCCCAACCTTTCATGGAAGGCACACACACATGCACTCATGCCTAGGGCCAGTTTAGAGTATCCAATCCACCTACAGCATGTCTTTAGGATGTGGGAGGAAACTGGAGCACCCGGAGAAAACACACGTGACCACAGGGAGGACATGCAGACTCTGCACAGAAGGCACCCCAGCTGAAGATCGAACCGGAGAACCTCTTGCCACCTCACACCAAGAGGTTCTCCAGTTCGATCCTCGGCTGGGATAATATTGCCAAATTTGCTAACAACGCCACCTTTAGATCCCATCATTGTCTAGCTCTAAGGGACTTAAAATGGTTAGAATTTCCTCAACTACTAAATTACCACCAACTGGTTATTGTCTATAACATTCTGAAGTATCCTGACAAAACCCCATCACTAAGTCAACTACTTGCCTACTATGCAACAAATTGCACACTCCGCTCTAGTGACATCTCACTTCTATGTATCTCTAGTGATAACAACAATGCTGGAAAAGCACTATTCTTCCACACTGTTGCTAAAAACTGGAACAACCTCCCTATCACTGACCTCTATCCCCACCACCTCACACTTCAAAAACTCTTTAAAATCACATCTCATAAGTACCTGGCTTTGCCCATGCATAACCTAAAAACACTGCTTAAGCTCTGTGGAAAGTAGAAAGGCTTACTACTTGCCTAATGTAAATACTGCAGTTGTTTACTTCCAATATTTTCTTTATCCCTTTAATATAGATACTTCATTTTAACATGATGCATGTCATGACTCTCGATGCTAAATGTATTTTGCCTGTTCAACTGCTGAGTTGTATCCTGTCTGTTTTACATTTCTGTCTTACTAGCTGGGTTTTTGCATAATGTGTTATTAGTTTTTACTACTATGTATTAAATTCTAGTACTTCTGTTAATGTATGTGGAGATTTTCTTCCCAGGCCTCCACTGTAAATGGACCTGGTCCAGTTGGATTGTCCCAATTAACAAATGTAAAATAAATAAAATAAAAATAAAATAAATAAGTCTCCAAGGAGTATTCATAACAAAATGTAATGCCACTGCTCAGAGTAATGCAGATTATTAAGCATAGTATGGCACAGTGCCAATGAGGTATGTGTGAGGGTTGGCATTCTACCATCGTGTCTGGGATAGGGACTACATAATGAAACCTTTTAGCTGTAATGACATCATTAACCATGCTGGTGGAATAACTATTCTATATATGGTCACATGATTCAAGGGAAGGTGTCAGGTAGGGGGCATGCTTTATGCTGTGCCCATTGACATGCATATTGAATCTCCCCATTGCTGTGACAGGCACTGATTACAGCCTATCCAAAGGCATAAAGCATCATGTAATTTTTGATATATAAATGGGGAGTAATGTGGGTAGTACAGACAGAACCGAGGAAGAGCAAGCACAGTGTCACAAAGAAGAAGAACAAGTAGGGAAGATAGCTGTGGCAGGGAGAATGGTATGCTTTTTGGGTCCAGCTGCCCATTTTTCATTTTACTAAGAAAAGTGTAATGGTGAAAAGTAGAACTGAGAAAATTCAGATACAGTGATGGAAGAACAGGCAGATAAACAAACATACAGTGCAGACAAAGGTCTATATGTGGAGAAATATTGTAAACTGGTGCACGAGGTTGCACGAGCTGAGTATCACGTGACATGCATTTCTGAACAGAATGGAAGTGCAATGCAAATTAACACCAGCATAGCCAGGCAGCAACATAGGCAGAAATTGTGCATATGTGCACACTGCACATGGCCTCATAGTTTGGAAACAGGCAGATACAGACATTGTAGCACTGACTGTGGTTGATAATGCATCAAGTTATTGCTCTGATTCAGATAATGCTGTGCTAAATCACCTCATTAGTACAGTTACTCTACTATGATATTCACTTTAGCCTGCTTTATGCCAAAACATCTTAGAGAATTAGAATATTGTGGATATTAGAGTATATTGTCAGATAAGAACACTGGTAATGGACCTCAGGATTGCACTGATCACACAAGGATGCATGGATGCAAGAGGGACAGTAAATGAGCAGAGGAGTATGTGAGGTAATACAGCACAGGCATGGGACTGATGCGATAGGAAGGAAGGAACCTTAGCAGAATAGGTTGCAGTCTTGCTGGGGGAGAATCAACCTGACAGGGTACAGGGAGCATGGCTAGGCTGGGTTGCAGTCTTACTTGAAGGAGTAACTTAACAGTAGACCCCAAATGAGTTGCAGTTCTGCTGGGCAGTTCAGCTGGAGAGAGCATGAGGGCATGGTCAAACAAAACTACACTCCTACTTGTGTGCTCCACCTTATAGGGCACTGGAATAACAGTAGGCCAGGTTACTGCCCTACTGTACACGGTTTGCAACGTTGTTTGATATGCACACAGATAGCATGACATGCTGCATGGGATATCAGGACTCTAGGACACTCAGCCCAGACTATGTTGTTGTCACACTATGACACAGTGCTGGAATGATGATACCATACTAACAGACAGACTTGTGGTCTCTGAAAGGAATGATGATACCATACTAACAGACAGGCTTGTGGTCTCTGAAAGGAATGATGATACCATACTAACAGACAGACGTGTGGTCTCTGAAAGGAATGATGATACCATACTAACAGACAGGCTTGTGGTCTCTGAAAGGAATGATGATACCATACTAACAGACAGGCTTGTGGTCTCTGAAAGGAATGATGATACCATACTAACAGACAGGCTTGTGATCTCTGAAAGGAATGATGATACCATACTAACAGACAGGCTTGTGGTCTCTGAAAGGAATGATGATACCATACTAACAGACAGGCTTGTGGTCTCTGAAAGGAATGATGATACCATACTAACAGACAGGCTTGTGGTCTCTGAAAGGAATGATGATACCATACTAACAAACAGGACTGTGGTCTCTGAAAGGAATGATGATACCATACTAACAGACAGGACTGTGGTCTCTGAAAGGAATGATGATACCATACTAACAGACAGGCTTGTGGTCTCTGAAAGGAATGATGATACCATACTAACAGACAGGCTTGTGGTCTCTGAAAGGAATGATGATACCATACTAACAGACAGGCTTGTGGTCTCTGAAAGGAATGATGATACCATACTAACAGACAGGTGTGTGGTCTCTGAAAGGAATGATGATACCATACTAGCAGACAGGCTTGTGGTCTCTGAAAGGGAGCTGGAAAAAAGTGCTGTGACTGTTGTTGACAGGCATGAAAAATCATGTAAACACACATTGATCTACATTTGTATCCCACAGGTGTGCAAGTGTTGTTATGGGACTGAAGAAATGGCCAAGTCTAGAAATGTTTATCACACCAGAGGTAGAGGTGCTTTAACAGGCCTTGCACACACATGGCAGTTATATTGCTGTGAAGAGTGCAGCAGACAAGACTTTCAGGGAAAATGAATGACAGGGACGTTTGTGAGATGTTAATGCTGTAGGTGCCCATAAAACGACAAAAGTGCAGGTGTGGCACTGATATTTTACTGCATGCCAAGAGCAAGGTACAGGAAATTGCCAGAAGTAAGTTGACTGATGGGGGTGAACTACCAAAACAGAGTAATCTAATGCAGATGTGGATCTTGAAATTCCTTAGCAGGGAAAGTGAGAGAACCTTCATACCTGTTTGTGGCTTGGCTGTGAGAGATGGGATGGAGAAGATTGCCAGAATGTCTGTTAGGGATAAAACAAGTCAGTATTAGCACATGCTATTGCTGTAGAGCAGTGACCTGTTGCAAATGTGAATGATTTACATACATGAGCACATATGTACATCTATTATGCAAGGACTATGGGACTGCAACAGTTATATCCTGCACCACAGGGTATGTATGTGACAACTGGTCATGTATACAATTGACATGTAAGAGTCTAGGTGCCACACATTGGTGAGAGTCATAAATATGAAACAACATTTCCACAAGTATGTTAACTGTATACATTCACAAATGTAAGTGGTAGATATTCCAGTACAACAAGATAGAGCATGCCTGGTGGTAGTGGGTCACTTCTGGCACTTTCAGCAATGCTACCAGTGGTGGTCACATTCACATAGCCCAGTCTTAAAATAATTGGAGGAGTAACATGAACCTGCATTGAGTGCTGAATATCTAAGTCAGCCCCATCCAAACTACACAGGTATCACCTTCACAGACAGTATCAGAAGACAGCACTACCTCTAAGGGGGTTCCAACATGTATGTCATGAGACATTTCCTCATGAGCTACAACACTGAAACAAAAAGGCTGCAGTACCACTATACCATAGAGTGATGCAGCCAAAAGGCAGAAATACTACGGCATTTAATGCTGAAGAGAAAACTGGTACACTGTGACGATCCCTAATGAAAGCTACCCAGCTGTTTCCTGACTGTAGAGACAACTGTTGTAGAATAGTGATAATTGCAGATGTACAAAGCATAGGGGTGCAAGACAGAGAGCATACAAGCATACCTCTAATGGTCCATATTTCTGCTGAAAATCTGGATGTGTGCCTCCTTGAAGTGCTCTGCATACAAAAATAATTTTGGATGTCTGTTAAATCGGTGTGGATCAATGTCGCCAAATAATGGCACCCCTCCTAGCTGCAGATGTTGTATACAGTTACACGTTTGCCAGGACATTTCCTGCTAATCTAGCAACTTTCTAAGTTTATAAGAGCAATATTTAAAATATGTCCATAGATGTGGTCCTTTGTCCCCCTATTATTATAGATATCTTGTGCACAGAGGAGGAGAGGAACACATACAACTGAGGGAAAGCTAGGCATTAGAAAGGGTGAGGTTAAAGAGCACCACCTATAAACTGTGGGAGTATCTCACCATTGACACATATATTGGCATGCTTTTAAAGCAGAATTGGAAGCATATAACCCTATGAATATTTGAGTATATGCTCCCCATTCTGCTTTACAAGCAGGAGAGGAAGCACATACAAGAATGTATATTACGTTTAGTGACTGCAATCCCCACTGACATGCCAGAACACAGCAATTGATATAAGGAAGGAAACAAGTCTGACCAGTACACTGCTGTACAATCAACAAGACATTACAGTAGCACCCACAAATGTAAAATAGGGAAACCATATTACATATGGCAAAAATATGATTAATTTCCCACTCCACCTACCAAGGCAGGCTGCAGCATAGTAGAGCAACATGTGTGGCACTTGGAGGTCCATCAGAATCATCCTATGATAGCTGCAGAAAGGGTAAACACATATGTAAGGGCAGTCATGCAGAAAAGGGAGCTATACAGGGGAAACATCCCTAAGTAAAGTCTGTATCTGAAAATGAGATTGGGCAATGTGCTATGACTGGTCAAGACAAATAGCAGCTGTTAAAGATGAACTGTTCACTAAAGGCACTGTCATTACTGTATTCATCTAGCTGAGACACTTACAGTTTTGTACATCTATGAATATCCTAATGCTATTCACTTTGGAACTGCAGCTTATCTAACTGAACTCTAGCAAGTGATATTGCAGCAGCACAGTGGAGCACATAGAGCAACAGACAGCCCTTTGTGAGAGACAGTGGTCATAAGCCACTGTGTATGTAAGTAGACATAGCAAGCTACTACTGGAGCTATACTACACAAGGTGACGTACATCATGGCTCCCACAGTCACAGAGCAGCCTACACCTGATAACACTGGCATCCAGTTGGCCAGCCTTGCTAAACTGTAGAATATGGATGCTGAGCAGTCCTCTACAAGTATGGTTGACATGATGGATACTGCATATGAGAATAGACCAGGTCATCTTGGCAGCAGACATTGGACAGTGCCCAGCCAAAGTGGTGAGCTAATGCTAGTTATAGAGGGATACCTATATTATTTAGAGCATGAAGTACTATCCAAATGATACTGGGCATATATTGAGCATAGGGTAAAGGCCTGCAGAGGCCAAGCTATCACTGTTAACCAAGCAGAGTGGGAAGAACTGCAGAAATCCTTGCCACACCAACATTGGCCTGTTGCAATCAGTGCACAGGTAGCTGTGCTGCTTGCAGAACTATTGCAGAGTGCAGAACAATGATTTGTCTAGTCAAGTAATAAAGAGTGTCCTTGGAAGGGCAGATGACAATGTGCTACATGAGATGCCTTATCATGGCACCCTCCATCACACCATTACCAGAATATAGCAGAGAGCATGAGCATCCATGTCAATACTTCCTGCAATGCTAGCAGTCATTGATGTCAACAGGTACCCACTCCACAGTAGTACCTTTCTGCTAAGAAGAAAGTAAGATGTGGATGGTAAGGACTCAATTATTTTGCTCACTACAGTGCAAAATCTGTCAGATTAGAGCAGGTGACACATCATACTTGGTGAGGGCACATTCCCAACACATACAGATGTGTGCCGTCAATTTTACACCTTGCATGGATTCATTGGCACTCCTACAACTAATAGGATTGTTCCCCTGGTGTATTTTCTAATGACTTAGAAAACAGAGGCAGCATACATCAATATGTGGGATATGCTTAAGGGGATGGCTGCAGATATAGGGTGCACCTTTCATCCGGACTACATCATGACTGATTTTGAAAAGGCAGCAATTTGTGCCATAAGTCATTCCCCAAGAGTATTCTAAAGGGTTGCTTGTTCCATTTTGCCCAGATCATTTGGCAGCAACTATAGCATCACCAATTTTTGTCCCTTTATGGTATGGACACTGCATTTTCAATAGCCATCTGCAAGTTGATTGCACTGGATTTCCTACCAATAAATTATGTTGTACCTTAATTTTTGGAGATTGTGTCCACACTACCAGAGCATGCTAGGCCCATATTAACATTTCATGATCATCATTATATGAGTGGCTGACCTAGAAAGTATGCATCCCACTCTCCTGCACCACAACAATTGCCAAAATCCTATCATTTGAAATTCTGAAACGTTTGCAATGTCTCTGACATGGATTTCCCATGAACCAATAATCAGGTGGAAGCACAGCACCACTGACTTAAGGTGTTACTTCAGCAGCTTATAGTACAGCTTTCAGACCTTCTGCCTGTTCTGCAACAGGAACAAAACCTAACTGATAACTGAAAATAATCACTTCTCAGGGGATGCCATTGACACCATGTAGAAAGGATATTGTTGTAAGGTTGCATTGCCTAAAACACATCCTCCAACATAAGTGTGACTACAGCAATTTGCAGGATTTTTTTATGTGCTGTGGGACATTTTTACCAGTTGTGATTGTATCTGCATATGGTACACACCAAGCACTTCACACATCACTTCACATGTATTACTAATGGTTTTGCCCACTGTTCACTTCTATCACAGTGCCACATTTATGCCTACCTAGCATCTGGTTGCAGCAGCCTGTACTGCAGACATGTGTACCTTTATGCTCCTGGGGTCATGCAGCCTCTTTCACTCTGATGGTTTGTTTCTGCCACCTACTGAACTGACATGGTGCAGAGGGATCTACTATGCCCACAGAGAAATGTTTACAACCATACGTCACTGCAGCTAGACTGCCATCCAGCCATATGTCCAAATCCTCCTATCTCACAGGGAGGTGTCACATAGCTAGGCACCTGAATCTACCTCTGATATTTATGAACCAAGCATAGGGTGGAGGCATGTAGGTGACAGGATATTTCCACTTATGTGTGACATCCTTGTCATCAATTAGTGAATGCACTAGTCAGTGATCTAGGTGCAGATGGCCACTACTCACACTATGTCAAAGATGTTGGGTGTGCTGTGCCACCTGTGTGAGGAAGTGCAACCACTTTAGAGACAGCAGGACATCCTGTCACACATGTAGAATAACATTGATGTATATGGACCTGAAGCAGATATGGGTATTGATGGCAGTGGTGGCCACTTGGCAAACATTGGTCCAGCCATGAAAATGTGGGTAATTAGTTGTCATGGCCATACTAGTGAATGCATGCATGCTGCATAACAACACATCAGGCATACACAGATGGAAAACACCATTCTGGAGACAGCTTCATTATCCACAATATCCACTACTGCCTCCACCCTTGGTCATGTACAAGCATGTGGCTATGTCTTATGCTGTTCTGGCTCCATTGTGGGCACACCCCACTGAGCAAGACACTCAAGGTCCTAAGTTCATTGCCATCACACTTCATTGTATGGTACCACAAGCAACACCTACTAGTGTCTGTTCATTGACTCATTGACCCCAACATTCTAATTCCAATACATATGGGGACAATAGCAGGGTTAATGTACACAGTCCAGATGTGGTATGTCATCCATTGGACATGATGTATCCAATGCTGACACAGTAAAGTGACATAATATACCCAGCCAGAATTTGACTCCTGGAATCTCCACCCCATCAATAAAGGATGTGATCCCTGATTCCACAAACCTCCTAGCCATGTACATGACTACTACATTCACCAACCAAGACTCTTTTACATACAGTAGCACTGCTGTCCCATGTCATTGTGCCCCACCGCACCTTTGCAAATGATGTTGACCATGTCCAACACATTCCTCTGACCTGTTTGGGTATGGTAATGTCTGATGCACACCATACCCAGTCACAGTGCACTGTGCTGCAAGGGGCATAGCCAGTCAGTGCACTGTGCAGCACAGGGTATAGCCAGTCAGTGCACTGTGCTGCACAGTGCATAGCCAGTCAGTGGACTATGCTGAAAATCCTGTGTGTGTTATTACATGCATCAATTTTGTTTTATGTTGTCCTTGTCATAGCCCAAAGTTGTGGAATAGATGCCACCTCCTTATGACTGCCACAATGCATTACTCCCATCTCTGCCTCATATGGAGTACTTCTAAAGATAATTCCTCTGATGACTCCTTACCTGACTCATGGGTATGTCTGGGACTGCTATGGTATCCCCTCACTGTAACTGTTTTCAAAGCACCATGTCATGCAGAATGGTGCAGATCATAAGCATCTTACTGCATGGTTCTGCATTACATTCTAGTGCATCGTCAGATATATCCAAGCAGCACAGGTGATTTTTCAGAACCCCAAAAATAGGTTTGATGGTGTTTCATGTCTGTAAAAGTAAGATGTTATATGCCACTAATGTAAAGGTCTGAGACTACAGATGGCAATCCTTAGGCAGTGTTCCAAGGTGTAGGCTGCATCACCTGTAACACACACAATAGTGGACACCATTATGAGTGGCCTGCTGCCACCTGCATTCAGAGATTGTGGCTGTCAGTGTGTGCACCTGACAACTAGGTGACCCTGTGGAAATTCACCCTGCCCAAAATGCAGATATGGGCATTCATGTGTAGCTGTGAGAATCAATGAAATTGCCTAGATGGTTCACAGGTGCATTGTATATTGCTCATGAGCATACCATCTGGCAGTTGATGGAGTGGAAGCCCTACTGGTTGATACACCATGTGCCATTCAGAGCAGAAAATGGGCTGCATCATACAATGCATGCAAAGTAATGGTTTTCACCTCTGCTGTCTGTGGAAATAATTTGAAAGATTAATACTTTATGCAAGGATTTCTTGATACTTGAGATGCCTTGTCAGAACTTAGGAGCTTGAACTTTAGGGCTAAGAAACCTAAAGTGATCCATTTTGGAGATAAAACTGTTATTATCCTTATGTACTGAACAATGGAATATTAAATGAAGTTGATAGTTTTGCAGGCCTGAAAGATTCTATTAATGATAGGATATAATATAAGAAATAACCAATGAGTATGTATGGGTATATGAGGATTTAAGCAAAATAGCAGTGGTGTCACTGTTCAATAGTATCCAACAACAAGTCTATAACACACTATTGCAAAGCTTTCGGGTCTACACCCTTCATCAGTACAATATAATTACATTCATCCAATATTTAAATAGAAGATACAATTAGATCACATGTTTCAGCCTACCTATCACACTAATCAACAACCAAGTCTTAAAGAGGACATCAAAATAAAACATCATAAGATAAAATGCATTTTATAAATATGTTAAGTCTACCATTATATGAAATAACAAAATATACAAATACATAAACTCATATGGATATACATTTTACATTCAAACAGTAGCATATTTATTTAAAATATACATATATATATATATATATATATATATATATATATATATATATATACACACACACACATATTTACACATACACACATACACATACAAATACACATACACATACATACACATATACATACATACGTATATATATATATATATATATATATATATATATATATATATATATATACATACATACACATATATACACAATATACACATACATACACAAGCATATGCATACAATTAAAACTACCAATACATACTTATAGTTTCTCTCTTCGCTTTTTCATTAATACTGGCTTTAAACTAACAGCATTATTTAAACGCATATATGAACATCAAGGAGCAGGATGAGCTGGGTCAATCGCGCAAACTAATTGGTCAGTTAACTGAACTGATAGATCTTCTTACTCCATTGTGCCAATCCTTGGGGGGGACCAACACTAATACATTACATGCTACAGGAAGTGGAACCGAAAGGTCATGTACTCACAAACATAAGAGAAAAAGGGAGCTTATTGGCAGTAATTTTGAAGCCGGCGACCTGAATGAACCGAATGGTGGAACTTTCAATCCAGAAGACACACCAAGGATTTTGTGTAACAACACTACAGAATTTCTGGGTACTGAACTAATGGATGGAATTAACATTGCAAATAAATCTAAAATGCCGACTTTGACTTCGGCAAATTTAGGTACTTTATTTGACAAAAGATGTAAAGAGACTGCTGAATGGCTTAAAGTAAATTATTGCTTTAAATTGGAGAATGGAGCTCCTATGGGACCTCCTAATATGGATTCCTACTCTATTGAAATGGGCAAAATTTCTAAATTAATGTTGAAATATAGAGTGTTGTGTATAGAAAATGCATATCTTTCAGAATGTATTAATAAGAATATTGTCCCGAAGGGACTTAGAGTATATAAATATCCCAATAACGTGCAAGTGGGCTCAGATTTCCATAAGGAACTATTGGAAGTTTTTAATAATTGTGGATTAGATGTTTTAAAGTTAATTATTAAGGAGAATATTAGAACACAGGATATATTGCAGAAGAAAATTGATGAACTAGATAGATATATTAAGGATGATTTGATTTTTGGGATAAAGGAAGAAAAGGACAAATTTTATAAGATAAGAAATGAAATTGATACAAAATGTAATGATTTGAGTGATAGGAAAATGAATAAACTAAAGAGAGATATACAAGAATATGAGAATAATGTCAGTTACCCCAAGCCCCCTTATGCTAATAGGAATACATATGGACCGAATAAAAGGGAGAAAAGTAATAATTATATGGAAAAAAGGTTTGATGGATGGAATAATTATGAGTATAATCAAGAATTCCCAACATTAGTTAGGGAGGATAGTTTCACTGCTAGGCAGGAAAATTGGGGGGGAAATTTCAAGGGCGGGGGGGAGAAGAGGGAGGGGGAGACATTAGATACATATACCCCTGTCTCTAATCAACTAGTACCCCTTCAGGAAGTGACTGCAGAGGGATATAAAAATACTTATGATGGGTTTCAATTTATAATTTTAGTAATATTCCATTGACTAAGGAACATTTTAGTCTTCTGGGAAAGGGACTTAAATATATCTCTTATGTAAAGGGGGACCTAACCAGAACTTTATTAGATATCAAGATGTTTCTAAGAAAAATAAACTTAGAAATGTTATTTTCAAAAAATACTATAAATAATACAATTTATAACCATCAAGGTTTAGTATGTATAACTACCTATAATCCCCCGATGCACCCCCAATTAAAAAACTTTGAACTTATTTTGGAAAAAGAAGTTAGAAATATGGATAGGAAAATTAAATATAAAACCAACCTCAGTATGGATGAACAAATAATCTTGGATGAATTAAAGGCTAATTCCAGAGTCCGAATTATGAAACCAGATAAGGGTGGGGAGAATTGTGACTATGGATACAATACATTATGAGGGAAAGATGAATCAAATATTAAGGGTTGAAAATAAATATACTTGTGTCTCAAAAAATGAGGTATATCTGGCATATAATAAAATAGATATTGCATTACAAGATATGTTATATGAAGGTGTGATAGACAAAAAAATGTATGCCTATTTGAAAGTAGAGAAACCGAAAATCCTTATTATTTTTGGAATCCCCAAAATCCATAAAAACTCAGAAGACCCCCCCCCAAGACCAATAGTATTGGCTGATGGCTCTAAAACATTGCCTTTAGCAAAATATGTTGATACGAAAGTCAAACATATCTGGGTTAATAACAAAGTTATACTTAAGGACTCTTGGGATTTATTAATAGAAATTACACCAGAATTATATTCTGATAATTTATTATCTGTTACTATTGATATTATTGATTTATTTTCCTGTATACCATATGGGATAGGTATGAAAATGTTTGAGGAGGTTATTTACCAAGATAAAATTTTATCCCACAAGGAAAAGGTAGTGAGCACAGGCCTCATGGATATGGTTCTCCAGAATAATTTTTTAGTTTTTAATGGAGAATTTTTTCAACAAATTCAGGGCGTGGCCATGGGAGCTGCCTGTGCTCCTACATTTGCAAATTTAATTTTGGCAAAGTGGGAAGAAACATTTGTTTTTCATTCTAAGTTCAACTCCTGTTGGATCCTATATCGCAGGTTTTTAGACGATATAGTTATATTCTGGACAGGAAATAGTGAAGAATTTGAAGAATTCATGGAATATATAAATAATAGTACTAATTTCCTCAAATTTACTTATAAGACATCCTATGAAATTCTCTAATATTTGGACTTAGAAATATACAAGACAAATAATAATAAATTAGAAACTAGAATACATAGAACAACTACTTTTTGTAATTCTTTCTTTCACTATAATAGTGCATACCCAGCACATTGTAAAAGGAATATAGTGAAGGGACAATTTGTCAGAGGTTGTAGAATGACTAGCTTGGATAGTGATTTTATTATTGAATGTAATTTATTTGAAAAAAATGTTTTTGGATAGGGGTACCCTAAAGATTTTATTAAAAACATTAGGTCTAAAATAGAAAGGGGTAGGGAAAATAAATGTAAAGCTATTAAGGGGTCTATAAATATTAATGATAAAGTAAACAATGAAATAGAGAGTAAGGAGATGGAAAACTTAGGTGAATACCAGCAAGCCCTTGTTTTGGAATATAATGCAACAAATTATAATATAAGAGGAACTTTCCAGAAAGAGTGGGAAAAATTATTTCCCTTACTGACTTGGAGGATGTACCTAAGATAATAGTAGTAAAAGTAGCATAAGGAATATCTTAGAAAATAAAAAAAACATTAATAGTAAAAATAATATAAACCCCTTTAAGGATGGTGGAAGGAAATCGGGCACCTTCAAATGTGGAAGGTGTAAGCAGTGTGAATATATCATTAATAAGGGGGAAATATTTTTGGAAAGTAGAAATAGATGGATAAGAAGTAAAGGACACTATAATTGTGACACTAAGGGGTTAGTATATCTCGCTATATGTGTAAAATGTAATTCGTTTTATGTGGGGAAAACAGAGAGAATGTTAAAAAGAAGAATATACAAACATATTTATGATATATCTAAAGGAAAAGAAACTAATGCATTATTTAAACATTCCAGAATAAGTGAAGGTTATAAATTCTTCTTTTTAGTACTGGAGCAAATTAAGAATGACATTAGGGGTGGCCCATGGGAAGAAAGAATAGAGTGCAAAGAATTATGGTGGCAAGTAACCATAAAAGCAGGAAAATTTCCAGGGTTAAATGACTATCTTTCTGTCTTGCCACTATTAAAATTAAGGGCTACCAAAAAGTAAAGAAAAAGTACTAATGTAATTTTCTCTTATGACCATAGATGGCACTGTTTCCCCATGAATTTTGGTAGTAAGAAAATGAACTACATAAACATTGCATTCACAAGCACTTTATTCTTTTTATAAAGAACTGTTCTTCTATTTTTAGTAGTATTAAAATTTAATGTTTTTATAGTATTTAAGGTGAATCATATATGTAATAAAATGTATTTATTAATATGATTTTATCAATATATTTTAATATGTATTTATTATTCATAATGAATCCACATAAGTAGAATGAAATGGTGATAATGAATATGCATGAGCCCACTCGAAGAATGATTAGAGTATTTGTAATGAAATATAGGAATTCTATTGGTTTAACATTTTTAAATGGTGTATAAATATAATTGATGTAATTAATTAATCATCTGATGAAGTCCGAGTTGTGTGGACGAAAACGCATGCTTGAATATAAGGCGTTTATGATAGTAGCTTTTTGCCGTGTCGAATAAAGTGATATTTTAATTTAATCAGTTTGTACTGGCTTCTCTCCACATCTATAGCATTTCTTTTTGGTTTTATTTGTGATTGTCGAGTGCTTCCACTATTTGTTTTACTAAGATCTAATATTGGTTACTCAAGTCTACTTGCCCAAGAAGAGGGGCCTATTTAACTAAGAATTCCATTTGCAAAAATATATTCAGTATACATATTAAATCTCTCTCTCTTTCACACATTCACACACTGACAAAAGGTGCCCCTACTTCTAAAATAGGCAACCTCATTAATCACATGACACATACTCACTGAATGGAATTGCCTGGAAGTCAAAACATCTGAATAAAATCATACTAGAGATAGACTCGTCCATCCAATTTCTCACCACCAAAAGGACCATCAATAAATTAGCAAACAACTGCTCAGCAAAAAGTAAATCAATAAGAAATCCATAAACTCTCTAAGATCATACTACATACTGGAGTAAACATATAACTTCCCTCCAATCTAAAGCCATTTGACATTCAGACATTTTAATTTGTGCAGAAGTTGTTCACAGACTGACAGTTTACTGAGCTGTCACATTAGCACTCTATGCTTACGTCCGAACCAATGAAGCATACTTGTCGATTCCAAAAGAATTAAAGTAGCTTAATAAGGTTATTTGCAAGGTTACATGGCAGTTTATATTAGAAATAAGCAAAGATATTAAAAAGGTCTGTTTCTCTTAATTATGCTGAAATGTCTTCCAAGGTAAATACAACCTTCTGATTTAACATGGAACCATACCTCTCAACCTTAGAGCAAGAAATCTGGAGAAAGAGAAAAATAAAAGTGAGACACAGGCCCAAAATAATTATGAATCACAGACACCATTGAAACAACTGTAACTGCAAACATTACACATCATTATAGGGAAGTAAATATTGTGGGAAGAAATAGCCAGGGAATTGTTATTGGTAGGCTTGTATAGGCCCTAGGGCCGATAGCCTAGTACCAACCTATGAACCTATAATCTTTCTATCTCATCATTGTCAGTTAAGCATTATATGGCTCATTCAATCCTGCCTTCTTTTGCAACAAAGAAAACCATGCTTTGAAATGACAAATGCATTAAAAATAATAAATAAAACACATTGCATCCACATCCTGCAACTTCCAACCTGCAAACAACCACAGAGCTTTCACTGAAACTAGGGCTGCTTATTTTGCAGGAATGACAGCTCTCCCTAATTAAGTCTAATGGGATACAATCTACCAGGATTTGGACTACCTGAAATAAATTAAATTATGGCCTGCAAATTGCAAGTGCACTTTGTTTAATTAAACTATATTTCTAAGCCCACTTACTGCATTTTTTCAGTAACATCCCAATATCCATTTCCAGGTCACTTTACAAGACATTGGCAGTGGTAGACTTGGCATCCTCAAGATCTCTGCAGGACCACACTCATACTGCTAGCATTGTCCATTAAACATAAATATCCATCCACTGCAAATGGCAAGAAGGTGTTTCTTAAAAAATCTACTTTTGGCATGCCTAGTACCTAAGTATCAGTTTTGAAACAAAAACATATTCTCCACAGTCTGTAAGTCTCTGTCTTTCATCTACTGTTGCAGCCCTCCCAACTCACACATACACATTAAAATCCACAACATTTAAAAAATGACATTGTGCCCACCTGATTTGCCAGTATTGATGATCCACCAAAGCTATACTTATTGTTTTCCAATCTGCCACTGCTTAGAACCCACCAATGACAAAACAGTACTGGGTGTTTTTTTGTTTGTCAGAAAAAACAATTCAACTTTATATGCTACAGTCCCACAAAGTCAGTCCACTACTGACCCATTAACCCTAGAGTGCCGTCTCATTCTTACTCCCTAGAACTGCATTACCTTGGCGGACTATTTTTATTTCCTAAACAAAAGACACAAATTGGAAGATGAAGCAAAAATCCATACAGTTCAGAGGTATGATTTCATATTCAATACAACACTCTCTCTGTCAGGAAAGCAGCAATTTAATGAAAGTGCACTTTAAATGTACGATATATTTGTGAGCTAACTTATTTATGTTCAGTAGGTAGATTGATTGTCATTAGCCTCTTTGTGCATGTATCTCTCTCTGTCTCTCTGTCATGCACACACACACACACACACACACACACACACACACACACACACACACACACACACACACACACACACACACACACACAAACACTCACACACACACTCTTCCTCTACTTTCACATACACAAACATTCTGCTTTCATGCATGTACTCCGTACATACCTATTAACACAGGTAAGTGCTGTCCCTTTCAAAGGCAATGGCAGCAGGTCTATACACGAATCCCTCTTCAGCGAGAACACACACACACACTGATTATTTGGCATGAAATAATGGCAGGAACACACAGATCCTTCTTTGGCACAAAAAAATCAAAACCAGTAGGGTGCTTTGGCGCATGCGCACACCGACAGTTATAGGTCACAGGTGTGAAAAACACAAAACAAAAAAAGTGTTTTGGGGCATGCGTACATCAATGTTGCAGTTAGAGGTTGGAGGCCGCATGGAAGAGCTATGAGGGCCGCAGGTTGGACACGTCTAGTTTAATTGATAATAATCTACATATGGTTATAAAAAAATGTTATTTAGTTTTTAGGGATTTATTGCGTACAGTAACAAACAGTGATGAGGATATGTTGATAACATTATATAAAACAGAGTTAAGGAACAATATTGAATACTGTGCATCAGTCTGCACTTATAATGCAACTCAAATAAGATTTGGAAGAGTTCAGAAGTTTTATAATAGGCAGATATTTAGACTGAAAACATTAAGTTATTGTTAAATGTTGATGCACTCGTCTATTTTCAATTACCTATATGCTAGTAAGGGGTGATCTTATATTGATATGTAAACATGTGATAGATTTGTAACAGAACTTGGCAGTGAAAATAAGGGCCATTCACAACAAATGAGGAATAAACAGTTACTTACTGAAGTGTCTAGGTCTAAGACAACAAAACTAAGAACTTTTCAGAGTAGATCTGGATTGCAGTGGAACTGCTTACCCCTTCAAATTAGAAGATCACATAATTGTGTACATTTAAGAGAAGTTTGGACAAATGGATAGATATAAGAGTTTATGGTCCAACATTAAGTGATAGCAAACTCTTTGAAAGCCTTGACAGACTTTGAGTTTGATGAATTTGAACATTGAACATTTAATATTGATGTATTCTTCCACATAATGCAGCATCATGTCAAGGAACTGGTGTAACATTTGTGAAGACAGCACCTTTAATGATCCCATCATGCCCCCTTAAAGACTCTGTAAAATCCCGGTTTCAAGGATTACTAATGCTAAAAAACACTCATGCCCACTGGGATAGCATTCCATATGTGCTCCTTGATTCCGTGTGAGGTTGGCAAATATGGTGTCTCTTTCACACTGTAGAGGTCAATACTGTCCTAGTCATGGATGTGTCTGTTTGTTAGTCACTGGCAAACCCTTCTTTGATGTGGATGCTGACAACAAGCAACATGGTGAACACTGTCCCTGAAGGCAAGGGCTACCATGTGTTGTTTCACTTAATGCTGATGCTACTCTGAACATCCTAACACAAGCAAAGCTCCTGTATACTGTAAAATCCTAGCACTTGCAACATTCAATCAATGTTGCCCATTTTATTAATTTTATGCATTTCTAAATGATACCACCGTGTCTAATTTTCTTTTTCACATGTGATGATACTCATTGGCATGCCAGCACCCAGTTGAATGTCATTATGGGGTCAATATCATATGATGGATACTTTGCCAAGGTCATACAGCATTTGTCTCTGAATTGCCACTTCCCTGTATGTCACCACTATACTATTTCTCATAATGCACTATGCTATTTGTTTCTGAATGCCCCCTTCCATGACTCTCTATCAGATGTATAGTTGTCATAGTTCTAGTGACAATACCATGTCTCATTGTAACTCATGACCTGCCAATAAACACAAGTAAATCAATGTTGGTGAGTCACATAATGAAACACAAAAGAAGTTTGCAGTGAGGACAAGAGAGGAAACATAAAGTAGTTAAACTGATAACCTATTCAGGATTTTTAACTAACAGATCTTATTTTCAACAGGGTGAATATTTAAATAAGTGCCCTGCACTATAAGTAGTAGATGAAGTTGTAGGAAGAATAATAAATTAGACATTTCTTGAGAAAAAAAATGACAACGATATGCACCATAATGATGTTTGGCACAGCGTTATGGTCTAATGATCTGTTGTTTGTCAAATCTGTACACAAAATTCTTAGGAAACCCTTGAAACTTCCCATTTTTTACTGGGATGTTTGCTTGATACATGAATTTGAGATTATAAATAAAGAAGCAGTGATGCACAGTCAAATAAAAGCCAGCTGTATCAGTATGATAAAATTAAATGAAGGGGATCACTGGGGTATACACGGAAAGCATGTTTGAGGTATGAGAGGGAATCCAAAAAAATCTGTCCATTGTGAATGAATAGAGACTATTTAAAAAAAAAGTATGGCTTGATGTTCGTGAGTAAGTATTTGAAGAACATCTCATTAACAGAAGATGTGTTCCATACCTCAGGAAGCTGATTGGAAGGTTTTGGTGAGTGAGTGAGAGAGAGAGAGAGAGAGACAGGCAGACAGATAGACAGACAGAGAGAGAGAGAGATCACTAAGCTGTACAAAATGAATAATTCTCCCAATGATATTCTTAGAGGAAGAAAATAATACAACCTCTCTTGTTTGTCATAAAATAAAGAAAATATTTGATTAACAAAATGTTTGGACATGATGTAAATAAAGATTATATAGAACCCCCAACAGATATGGTAATGTTGCTATTCTCCATTAATGAGAAATATACAGTAACATACATATATGATATTAGTTTTGTAACACACCAGGAAAGGATAAATAGAGAACTGTAAGAAACCAATAAACCTAAACTGGAAACAGGAAAGCTAGTTGTGAGAATTATTCTTAACTGAGTCTCTTAAGTTATGAATTATGATCACTAATTTTATAGAAGCAGCGGCAGTGGACACTTACCTGCCAGCTGCACTATCAAATATTTACCACTGTTTGTTGATACACAGTACAGCTACTTTGTATATATGTCTCCACATGATCCTTGGTCCTAACAGAAAGATCGATGCATTTTTTATTAATTTGTTTACCATATAAACCCACTGGGCACACATTCCTTTACAGGGGTGACCAAGAACACTCCATGGTTAAACGAAGATTAAAGCTCAAAAAACAAATATAATGGCATGAGATTACAGTGTATATGGGAATGTGCTGTAGTGGGGGTGTGATCAAGAAAGGATTGGGACTTTAGAAGCAAACTAAGGGAGTAAATAAGCTATGGGAATGGATCAGGAATGGAGTGCTAAGGATTGTAGACAAGGCTGAGGAACAGGCAAAAAGATAAAACAGCCAATATAGTTATGCTGGAGGGGAAGGTGAGTAATTAAGGCAAATAATGGGGCCAGTGGCAGATCCAGGTTCCTTTTCTTACTGTGGCACAATATGGGCACAGTGGTTAGCCAGTGAGTCATGTGACTCCCCAAAAAGCTGCAGAATATGAGTAAAAGATACATACCTAATGTCTAGTTCTGTACTTGTTAAGAGCATCTTTTGTTATGTCAGTGCAGTCGTGTAATCAAATTAAATATTAGAGTAACTTTCTCAGAATTAAATGTCATGATTCTTAGCCATTACAGAATGTAGTTAGTCACTGATTGCAGATATAATGAATCCTGTATTCTGTTTTACTAAATTGTTTAGCAAGTCTTTCAGAACCTTACACTTAACTTTTCTTGATTTAGATCCATGAATGCAAATCACCTTCATCTTTAGGCTTTCTAACATGTTCCTGCCCCTTCACAATCAGGCTGCTGATATCTACACTGAATCTTTCACAACCAGGCTGCTGATACCTACACTAAATCCTTCACAATCAGGCTGATACCTACACTAAATCCTTCACAACTAGGCTGATACCTACACTAAATCCTTCACAACCAGGCTGATACCTACACTAAATCCTTCACAACCAGGTTGATACCTATACTAAATCCTTCACAACCAGGCTGATACCTACAGTAAATCCTTCCGTAATCAGGCTGCTGATACCTACACTAAATCCTTCACAACCAGGCTGATACCTACACTAAATCCTTCACAACCATGCTGATACCTATGCTAAATCCTTCACAACCAGGCTGATACCTACACTAAATCCTTTACAACCAGGCTGATACCTACACTAAATCCTCCACAACCAGGCTGATACCTATACTAAATCCTTTACAACCAGGCTGATACCTACACTAAATCCTTCACAACCAAGCTGATATCTACACTAAATCCTTCCCTAATCAGGCTGCTAATACCTACACTAAATCCTTCACAACCAGGCTGATACCTACACTAAATCCTTCCCTAATCAGGCTGCTGATACCCACACTAAATCCTTCACAACCAGATTGATACCTGCACTAAATCATTCACAACCAGGCTAATACCTACACTAAATCCTTCACAACCAGGCTGATACCTATACTAAATCCTTCACAACCAGGCTGATACCTATACTAAATCCTTCACAGCCAGGCTGATACCTACACTAAATCCTTCACATCCAGGCTTATATCTACACTAAGTCCTTCCCTAATCAGGCTGCTGATACCTACACTAAATCCTTCACAACCAGGCTGATACCTACACTAAATCCTTCACAACCAGGCTGATACCTACACTAAATCATTCACAACCAGGCTGCTGATACCTACACTAAATCCTTCACAACCAGGATGATACCTACACTAAATCCTTCACAATCAGGCTGATACCTACACTAAATCCTTCACAACCAGGCTGATACCTACACTAAATCATTCACAGCCAGGCTGCTGATACCTACACTAAATCCTTCACAACCAGGCTGATACCTACACTAAATCCTTCACAATCAGGCTGATACCTACACTAAATCCTTCACAACCAGGCTGATATCTACACTAAATCCTTCCCTAATCAGGCTGCTGATACCTACACTAAATCCTTCACAACCAAGCTGATAGCTATACTAACTCTTTCCCTAATCAGGCTGCTGATACCTACACTAAATCCTTCACAACCAGGCTGATATCTACACTAAATCTTTCCTAATCAGGCTGCTGATACCTACACTAAATCAGGCTGCTGATACTTATACTAAATCCTTCACAAGCAGGCTGCTGATACCTACACTAAATCCTTCCCTTCCCACCACCATCAGACAGATGCAAACTATTAAATGTAGTTTTTGTTTCTGTAAAATTGTCTTTGACATATTAAATCAACTTCACTTATTTGGTTTGTTGATACTGCTCCCTTAGGGGAGGCATGGTCCAAAGAAGGGAGTTAC
Organism: Protopterus annectens; assembly: GCF_019279795.1. Taxonomy (NCBI): domain Eukaryota; kingdom Metazoa; phylum Chordata; order Ceratodontiformes; family Protopteridae; genus Protopterus; species Protopterus annectens. The sequence continues at coordinate 1,755,537,824 of NC_056739.1, forward strand.
CCTTGGACAAATCAAAAAGCTGAAGAGCATGGGAGGTGGGGCAGGAAGTTGATAGGACATCTAAAAGAAAAGGAAACAAAGAAACAAACAAAAAAGAGGATGGCAGCAGAGATGGATGATCCCCAGGACAACCTTAGAATCCACACCTGACTCCAGCAATACAGGCGTACGTCTAGTAGAGGGGGTTGAAAGACAAACTGGTAGACATGAAATGGCCATGGGGCAGTGGCAGCTGGTGGCAATACTGCCCCAAGTGAGACAAAAAAAAAAAAAAAAAAACCTGTCAGTTTACAAAGGCCTTTCTGATTTGCATTTCACCCTACCTTAAAGTGGAAATGCAGTCTTTTAAAAGTCAATATTACACTAAAGAGTGATCAGGGTGATCAATGGCCAGTTGTGCCCACACAACACTTTGTACCCAGGGCCATTGCTCCTCTTGCCCTGACCTAGCTATGCGTCTGAGTGGCAGTACGTGGTTGTGTGAGATAATGGTATATTGGGAATTAGTGTTTTGCCCTTTTTCAGCTGTAGTGCAATCTCAGAGTGGGTATATATAATTAGCATAGGGTACTGGTTGGAATTGACCATCTGCAAAATAATATGTTTATGATGTCGTGAGCTTTGTATGTTCAAGTCCATCAGGATTTTGGGGCTTCATTCATCCAGTCTCAGTCATGTCAACATTGACATTATGGTAAGACAACCTTCTGACATAGATTTGTGAAACAAATTGCAAAATTAAAGCATCCAAATGGCTGTGTAAGACTGCCATGCTACCTACCAATAAAGCACTATTTCTCTGTAACAGTACAATGTATTATAGAAACTTTCTCAGAATAATACTATGAGCTTCAGATACAAAATGCACTTGGCTGGTTGTTCCATTTGTAAGATACACACACACACACACACACACACACACACACACACACACACACACACACACACACACACACACACACACACACACACACACACACACAGTGATATGCCTTCTTGTAATACAGTTTAGTGCCCATGAGCCTAAATTTTTTTTTGGGGGGTCATAAGTCTAATGACATAAAATTCTCTACGCAGGAGAAATAAACTGAATTTTTATTTCTGATGTAACAACAATCCAGTTAAGTAGTCTTTAGGCTATTATTGTACTCAAAGTACAGAGCAGAACTTCACCATTGCTTGCACACCTAATGAAGATCAAGAGTAATACAAAATGTCAGACTGTCTGTAAAGGAACATGAACTAAACTCATTGAGGCCTCTTTTGAAAGGCAGTCCTTCTTTGAGATTTCATTATGAAACTATCACATAGTAAAAGGGTATTCACACCTAAGACTGCAATTCTTACTTTAGGGCTTTCAGTGCAGCACATGGCATTGTAGCCATGGCATGTGGCAACTGAAACAAAGTATCTGTCAGTCTATCTATATGTATAGATATAGATAGATAGATAGATAGATAGATAGATAGATAGATAGATAGATAGATAGATAGATATTCATTCTTTTAATGTTGAAGTGTCTAAGATTTTTACTTCTGACATAATGAGAACTTAGTACACGTATATTCTGGTCAGTAGAGGTCAAATTGCTCCCAAGTAGAAACCAGTCTGAGTGCTTGAATGTAACAAAAAAGCCATCCAGACACCCACAATGCTGGATTTACTGGCTGTATATAAAAGGCCACATATCAGTTTCCCAAAAGTAGTTCCAAAAAAAAAAAACTCGGGGACATCTCATAAGGTGCTTGCTTGCAAAACACAAACATAGTGATCAAGTGGAATATGTCCTTTTTAAGTGGGTACATTACTTTTAACTGTGAAGGAATTACAACAATATAATATCCGCGTTACTTTTTGACAGATACTATCCCTTCAAAAAACCATGTCAGTAATCATTCAGAGGTGACCCTTTAATTGTGGTTTGTTTTCATTTATCACCTGCCACCAAAAATAATGTACACATTCTCTGTACTTCTAATGACTTATTGCAAAAGAAACAACATAGTCACCGTAATGCTTTTCCATTTGCTGCTATATGACACTACACCCCCCCCCCGACAACTGTCATAAAAATTTTATAAAAAATAAACACACATATTTATTCTGTGGTCAGTATGTATTATTACCACTTCCCACAGAATTATCTTGGTTTTGTCCAGGACAATTGGAAGAACAGTCATTTACAGAAATGTATTTAAGCTTGGAGCTTTCATTCACTAAACTCAGCCCTCCACCCCCACGAAGTGTCAACAATGGTCATTTTAATCTGATGGGCCTCAGTCTGCCATTTTTTCTTCTTCTGCTGACTGCCTTCCTCGCAATCCTCCATTTCCAACATGTGTAGCAGAATATTATAGGTGGCAATTTGGAAAAAAAAGATGAAAGGCAAAATAAGGGATATTTATTATCAAGTCCATATAGGATGCTCACATTGTGGTAAATGAAATGATGGATTCCCCATACTTACAAGAAATTCTTTAGAAGACCTAACATTGTGCAATATTATTTACTATGGCTAATTGCTAAAATTATAACAATGAGTATTTGACAGACCCTTTCAATGTAAAACACCACACAGAACATAGACATTTTAGCACTCAAACTCACAAACTGAGGAATGTTTCTCATAATGAGGTACTCTGTGCTACCTCCCCATCCCCAAACAGACAGACACTTCTGTCAAACAGCTGTGGTCACCAAAAGTAAACACAGATATATATTTAAAGCCACTGCTTCAGGGCTAAAGGTATTGCTACAAGGAATTCTCCATAGCCCTGAACCTCTTAGCTCAAGTATCAGGGACAAAAGCCAAAAAAAAATGATTGGAGACAAAGACCCCAAATTAAGAACATTTGAAATACATCTTACATACTTAGAACATTGCTAAAATAACATGTTTTGTATTAGCATGCATTTTGTGAGAAATATGAAGTCTAAATCTCAGTTGTTTGACATTATTTAGTGACTGATACACAAAGTAATATATTAAGACAAGCGGTGATAGAGTGAGATATGTTGTTCATTCAATGAAACAAACTTCCGATAAATCCAAAACACGTAATGTTCAACATAAAATTTATTTGTTAAAACGATAAAACGATAAGCGCTTTCACTAACTTTAGCTTCTTCAGATGGTAAACAACAGGCATAAAATTCATGCGCCTTATATACTTAGTAACAATCCAAATAATCTGTCAGTAATTACTTAATTAAACTAATTACTACAATGGTAGCTAGAACTTCAAGAAAGAATATGACAATATACATCTTATAAAAATGGCTAACATATCAACATGACATCTAATAAAAGCAGCAGCATAGAATTTATCTTAGGCATATGTTTAAAACACAGCAATATAAAATATTCTCATAGGCATAAACTCAATTGATTAGGCTAATCAATAAACAATATGACAATATGTATCTTGTGAGAATGGCTATCATATCAAAAGACATTCAAAAAAATCACATCTAAATAAAAACGTCAGCATGGAAATTATCAAAAACGATGTTTAAGATATAGCAGTACAAAATGTTCTCATGGGCATAAAATCAATAAGAATGAACTATATAATAATTATTATTCTAAAACAATAAATAAAAAAGACTAAAAAATATCATTATGTATATCAAATTTCTTAAGTATGTACATGAACATATATATATGGCATTTGATATAAAAAGCATATAATATTTAATGTTAATATTTATGAATATGAAATTATGTAAATATATTAAAACACTGTATATAAATATATAAGATAGGGGGATGAATGTGTTAAATAAATACAATTCATCTAAAACATGTATATAATATAATACTGCTGGTAATTATGTATGATAGAAGTGTAAACATGAATATAAATGTGAGTGTATAATAGTAATATCAAAGAAATAATGTATACTATAATGTATATATATGTAATGGTAATTATTAACTATATGTGTATTGAAAGAAAATATATGTATATATATGTAAATAGAAATGTATAATGTATATCTCAAATGGATTAAATAATTATTAATGTAGTGGTGTAGCTAGTGTTGGAATTTGATATGTCTACGTTTTCTTAAGTGAGGTCTGATGGATGCTCTTTCATTTAATCCATGGCCCTTATCAGCCTTAAGCAAAATAATCCATCTGCTTTCTCTGTCCTCAGTATGATTCATTATATCTCCTCCTCTTACATTCACATTAATTTTCTCTAAGACTCTAAAACTAAATGTATGTTGAGAGTTTGTTTGCATCACATGTTTTGCTAATGCATTCTGTACATTGCCCTTCTTTATATTATAACAGTGTTCCCTTATTCTGTCACGTAGGACCCTGTTAGTTTTTCCAACATAAAAACATGAGCATAGTTTGCACACAGCAAGATATATAACATCTGATGTCATACAGTCAGCATTAACTTGAGTATAAATTTCTTTATGTGTATCTGGGTGTATAAAAATTATGTTAGAGTCTATCAGAGGACAGAAATTACAGTGTCCACAGGGTCTCGTATAATAATTATTTGTCAGATGTGTATTCTTCTCTGATGGATAACATAATAGTCTCTTAAGATTCTTTTTGTTTCTATATGTAAAGGATGGAGTATTACCTACAATCATTGTTAATAAGTCATCAGTTTGTAGAATATTCCAATTCTTACAAATAATATCTCTGACCTGTTTATTATCTGCTGTATATGAAGTCAGAAACTTGGTGGTTACTCTAGATGTATCTTTTCCATCACTGGTCACTACAGGTTGAGGCCCAAAGTATGGGGTACCTGTTGTTGAATGTAAATTCAATACATTATTAATTTGCCCATTAAGTTCATCAGGTTTATATCCTCTTTCAATAAACTTTTCTTTTAAATCATTTAAATCTGTTAAAAAGCCTTTGTCATTTGAGTTAAGTCTAGACATTCTTAATGCTTGTCCTTTCATTATATTATTAAACACATGTCTAGGATGCATGCTGGTTCTGAATAGCAATGTGTTTTTATGACATGGTTTTCTAAAAATCCCTGTATTGAGCATGCCACAGTGTAGTTTCTCTACGTATAGATATAAAAACTCAATCTTCACTTGTGAATAATTCATAGTAAACTTTAAACAAGGTGTTATATTGTTCAAAATCATAGTGAAACTTGTCAGTTCCTCTGTTGTCCCTTTCCACAAAATAAACACATCATCTACAAAACGTCTGTAAAATTGTACATATTTGCTGAACATAGGTTCTACAAACAGTAATTGTTCTTCCCAATATGCCAAAAACATGTTGGCGTAGCTATTTGCACATGGAGTGCCCATAGCTACGCCATCTAACTGTTGGTAGATGTTGTCACCAAATATGAAAATGTTATTTTCTAAGACCAACTCAAGAAAATGTACTAGTAGGTCAATCAACACATTGCTGTATGTACTATGTTGCATAAGATAATGGTTAACATAAGTTAAACCAAGTTCGTTAGGAATAACTGTGAATAGGGACTGTATATCATAAGTTACTAAAATTAAATTTTCTGTAGTTTCCATTTGATTAGTAGTGTTATATAAATCTATTAGAAACTGCTTAGAATCACGCAATACAAACTTATTATTATTCAATATACACCTCAAATGTTTCTCTATGAAGACTGAGACATGCTCAGTAACCCATCCTTTCCCAGAGACTATAGGTCTCATAGGTGGTTTGGTTATACTTTTATGTATTTTGGGCAATCCGTGTATAACTGGGATGGTAGGCTTTTTGATGTATAAGTATTCAAATTCATCTTTATTTATTAATTTGCTTCTATAGATGTCTGTCAAAATGTTATGGACATATATACATATTTCATAGGCCTTAGTAAAATTGATATTTATATAAAAAACATAATTTAACATGTCAATCATTTCTGTTTGATAGTGTATAGTATCCATTACCACTATCCCTGAGCCTTTATCTGCAGGTCTTATTATGATATTCAAATCATTTCTCAAATTGTGAAGGCTCTTTCTTTCTTGATATGATAAATTATTATATGGTGTATATTTAGAATTACTTTTATCATTTTTGTAATAATAACTATATAACTCATCTTCAGTAGTTCTCAAATATGCCTCAAGCAAAGGGTGGTTAGCTGGAACAAACTCACTAAGATTCTTAAAACCAAATGTGTTCGTAGCGGTAGGTACATTGCTGCTGACCTTAGTATTACCAGTGTCCTTATAAATGTATTTAAGCATAACATTTCTGCAAAATACTTTCAAATCTATAATAGTTTCATCCAGTGTACTATTACTATGAGGAATAAAACTTAATCCTTTAATTAACAAATTGGTATCATGTTGTGACAACGGAATACTGGACAAATTATAGATTAATTCTTGTTGTGATTTGCCCACATTTTCTTTAAAGTTGTATTGTGTGGTGACTCTCCGGACAGTTTTCTTTTTTGTCTCCCTCGACTGACCGAGCGTGTTGTGTTTAAATTTTTCTCCTGACGTATCGCTAAAGGGAAGGATAAATGAGTACTGGCAAAGGGCTGAAGCATTTCTTACAGTTCCACTGACCAGTGAGTAACAATCAGGCGTACCAGTACCAGGTGTAGAGTCACTACCTGTCCCTGTTTACATAAGACAGACAAAATAACATCTGTTGGTTTAAAGAAGCCTTGGCATTTACCTGCTTACTTTGAGTTTACAGGAAGTTGTATAAGCCACAAATAGAGGTTAGTACTGTTGAGAATGTCTTCATTTATGCAACTGCCCTGCAGGTCTGCCTCTATCCATCTTCTTCTGCTCCCCTTGTGATGTGCATGATGGAGGATATTATACTAGAGAACCTGATACTGCCTGGTAATATTATCTTTACATTTCAGATTTGTTTGTTCCTCTCTTTATTTGTGTTTGCCATCGCAGCTCTATTGATGCCATCGTGTTGGCAATATTGCTCAGGCATGAGCTGTTGAAGACTTGCAAGATGTTAATCAGCTGTAAAAGTCATAATTTAAAGGGGCCAGCAAGAAATTTGAGGCACCCTGATGAAATAGGAATTTTCCAACAAATATGGGACATCTGGAATGCAAGAAGGGCATGCTGATGCAAGCTGGTTTAAAAAAAAACAAACAAAAAAAAAAACATATTTTCTTTTAATTTTACTGAAGCATTCACCAGGGCACAATATTTCATAGCATAGTAAAACTTGAGGGGGCTGAGGTAGGAATAAATATGAGGGAGTGAATGGCTTTGTGGTTGACAGGTAAGACACAGAAGGCTGTGGTGAGATGGACAATGTCAGGAATTAGGAAAGTGACTAGTTAAGTACCACATGGGTCTGTCCTGCATTCAATACTCTTAAATGTGTTTGTCACAGACAAATGTAAAAGAAAAAAGGGAACACGATCAGCCACTTTGTTAGAGAGAACAATGGACACAAATGAAACAATGACAGCTGCAGTAGTGGAAAATGTGGAGGAGCTCTAAGAAATGCTTTAGAAAAGCTAATTAAGTGGCCAGAAAAATGGTGGTTGTGGTTTAATGAAAAAATGCTGTACATAGGTGATGATGTTCTGAGAGGAGTGGAACTGATGGCAGCAGAGCAGGAACAAAATCTGGAGGTGTTAATAACAACTGCATCAGGATACCAGGAGCAGAGTGACAGGGTGGTGGCAACAGAAACAAAATACTGGTGTTTAACTATTTAGTCAAATAGCAAAGAGGTAAGACTTTTACTCTGCATGACCTTAGTCAGATAACAGTTTGAGTACTGGTGCATGATTCTGGAGTTCATGCAAGGAAAATTACATCAGTCTACTAGAAGGAATTCAGAGGAAAGAACAAAAACTCTGTGAGATGGATGGAAAATTAATTTTACTAGAGGCTAAAGATGCTAGAGTTTTTCACATATCAGACCAGAAGAAAATGGGGACATAATATTAGTGCATAAGATCATGTTCAGGAGATGTGAATGGGTTACTTTGAACAAGAAAGATTGGGGGAGGGGTCCAAGAGGCAGATTGTAGCAATTGATTAGTCCCTGCATCTTTGAAAGGACTTTTTCACAGAGAGGGTTATAGATGCATGGGATACTTTATCAGAATGGGATATGGAGCTGAGATTCCACAGAAAAATTCAAGAGAGTATAGGCCATGTGTAAAAAGGGGAAGGGAAGGTAGTGATGGGAGGGAGGTAGAATGCCAAAGGACTTAAAGAGAAACTAGATATCCTCATTGTCTTTATCTGCCATCAGTGTAATGTAATGTAATGTAATGCAAATGAAAATTTTCACTTAGCCTATCAATAGATTAATTAACTAAAACTGCATATTGTATTTTCTGACAATGATGTTGTGTTGCATGTTTAAACATAAATTTTAATAGGATGCATATCTGCTGTTGCTGTGAGTTGCATTTATTTAGCTAGATTAAACATGGATTTCCATATCTTTTATGAAAGCTTATGATATGAATCTGCAGAGTGATAGGATGCTATGGCTTTCCATATATCAGCTGGATTCATTAAATAAAATGCTATGTGATTCAAATGGTTATTTAATAGTGACAAATTATTTCATAAGGAAGACATGCTACAGTTTTCTAAAATCAAGTAGAAGATTCAGATACCTCACCTAGCCATGTACCAGAGGAACTGTTAAAATATATAGAAGACCATGAAGTGAATAAAGAGATCTACACACATACTAGAGACAAAACAACACACCACATGTAATACTGCTTAAATAGAATCAGACCAGTTTATCTGCCTTTAAATAAATCTAATTTGTGTTGAATAGCACATAGAATTACAATTGGTTATCTAAACACATGACCTCAGGGAATCACTCAAGTATGTAAGACATATGCACATCCCAATCTGTTTCATAAGATTTGACTTCAGCAGTTCACGTTGAAGCACTTTTAAATTATGCCAGCACTATCCTCCAATCTGTTGGTAAATTTGAGGATTATTCACAACACTAATTGATCGAGAATTGTGTGTTCGACCTGAACAGCATTTTTCAGTCATGCAAACTACATTGTACATAGCTGGTATATGAACTAATGCATATTCTGAATCTCTTATGGCTACCTGATAAATTTTAATTTTTATTTACATAAGTCAGAGGGCAATAATACATATATAAAGGCTAATTATTTGTGCGACTGAGAATTTAATTTGTGAAATCCCAGTATTTTAAAGTGGTAATCACTCTAGTTTTGGTTATAATTAGTGGTGAAAATATGCATAGTAATCTTGATGCACTCTTTGGGATTTCATTGTCAGTGATTTGGGAGTTCAGAGTAAAAAAACAATGTAAAATATTATTAAACAAAACATAGTACTAAAATAAAAACAGTGAAGAGTAAGGGTATTTTAACACGATGTCCTTCAATTCACTTCTCCTCCTCATTTTTTACTTGGCTATATTCTGCCCAGTAACAAAAACATACTACCAAAATGTAGGTATTTTTTGAAAATGCCATTGTGATTCACCCAGTAAAAAATGCATTGTTTCCAGTAATTATTCCCCATGTGCCAAGTTTTGGACACATTAAAGCCATTGTATATAAACAATACCGTACCTCCATGTTATACTGCATCCGAAAAATTCTGTTTGACACTGCTGAGCGTATTCGTTCTTTGGCCCAATTGCAATCCCCAAGGGAAAAACACTAACCTAGAGCAATATACATTTCCTGAGGTACTGCTACTTAGAAAATAAGTAACACACATTTAGTGTTGTCATTTGATGTATTATGTTTCATTGTAACTGCTGATTTGAGGATGAATACAAATTTAACCTGGTTATCACTCCAGTTTTCCAGTACCTTTTTACATGCATATAGTAACAAAAAAAAAAAAAAAAAAAAATCTCTCTCTCTCTATATATATATGTGTGTATGTGTGTGTGTGTGTATATATATATATATATATATATATATATATATATATATATATATATATTCTTTTTTATGAAAATTGTAGTTTAAAATAGTAGTTTTGCAGCGTGAAATCCCTCTCTACCTATAGATATACCCAGACTTACAAAAAAACTACCATTTAAGTAAAAATATATCAACTTAGCAATTTTGCATTATTCTTCAAATATAAAAAAAATGTGTTTGCCTTAACTTGAGGGAGATGGAAAACTCAAGATTTTTTTTCTGTGGCCCTGGAAACTTGAACTGGTGTTATATAAGTAAGAGGCATACAAGAAAATAGCCTGAGAAGGATTTAATCCCTTGAGCATGATGATATTGTAATTTATGAGGAAAGATAAAGACCTTTACTCTACATACAATCATGATGTTATCATATTTAAAGCAGGAAGATGGTTTAATTTTAGAAACAAATGAATTTGTAATTATATGTGGTAGGAGGATGCATGATATACCCTAGAGAAAGCATATCCTACAAGCATGATTTAATTGTTTATGGGGATTTAAATGTTTAATATAGGGAATTGCGGGAAAGAGGTGTGCTGTAGTCATATGAGTAAGTGTACCATAACTTCATAGACTATCCTTGGCATAACCCTGTTTTTATTGCCTCTGTAGTAGGAAAATGTAATGTTGACACAACTTGACTGTTATTTTATGAATACAAATGAGTGGAGGATGTATGTACCAAGATACGCATGTAAAGTAATAGCAGCAGGTGTGGAGGGGCAATACCAGCCAGAGTTTGAATGTTATGATTACAGTTTGTGTGAGACTAGGGCAAGTATTGTAGGCATGAATTTTAACTCAACAGTATGTTGTAATAACTGAAACAAAGTACCTCATTGACCCTCTTTAACCACAACCTTAATGAGTGGATGGGAAACCACAAATTTGTCCCAGGGTTCCACTCGTGTCCCTCATTGACAGGGATGACAGGTGCTGACTGAGGTTTCTTTTTGGGGATAAACTCTTGTTTAGGCTTATAAGGGCCCCACAGCCATTAGCCTAGTAACATCCTATGATCCTATGATACTATAGAAGTTGCAGGAGGTGATGTTCAGTAAGAAAGAGCAAGGAAGTAAGAGGGGTCCACCTATGTTATACAAATTACAGTGCTATCAATGCACTTGAGGACCTACCATAAGTGCCCTAGGCACAATTCTTCCCCAGTAATCCCCGGTAATCAAATTGCAAATAACTAAATAAATAAACAAATACATACATAAATACATTCTGATCATAATATTAAAATGTAGGAGGAAGGAGTCCACAGCCACAATTATTATGGGATGTCATCTAGCTTAGGCAGAACAGCTGCTACAAGCCTGACATAAGAGCATCACGAACATCAAACCTTGTTAATATTGACAGGTGATTCCAGCAGAGTCTGATGCATTTATTTTTACACAGTAAACTGATATACGTTTGCGGTGCAGGATGGATACAGTCTGTTGACTACTCATGCAGCAGCAACAATATTCTTCCTGTCTTGTTTTGATGTTTAAAACAAAACAGTTTAATTAAGTGTGGCACTATGGCTATTACAGCTGCACTGAAGGAGGTAGAAGGAGATAAATGTTAAAAAAATGGAATTTGGTAAGTGATGACAAACTCCATAATATCTATTGGGTTTAAGAAAGATTCATTTGTTTATCAAAAGTAATGAAACAGTCTTTGAAAGGTGAAAGAAAAATAATGTTCACTAGTTCAGGAAATCTATTGTGTTGATTTTTTTAGATTGATGTTTTTCTTTTATGCAGAGGAACTCAAATTGCTACCTGAATGTGTCATTAATGTATACTATGCATGAATAAATATTGTAGTGAGTAAAGGTAAACACTGACCCAAATAAAATAACTGTCTTCATCTTCAGGTACAATGAAATTAATGCTCTTTCAACTGCATGCACATTTGGGCTGCAGGAATGTGAAGAACTTGCATCTGCAATGTTTCGTTCATGGATGGAAAACCCAGACATTAACCAGTACGTACCTTACTCTTTTCGCATTCATGTGATGACTTTTTTTATAGAAGTGTAATTGGTAATATGTTCGTTGTCATGGTTTTCTGAATGCTCAGATAAAATGCATTGATATTATATACAAATACACGCACTACACATGTATACACACACACACACACACACACACACACACATATATAATTTATATATATATATATATATATATATATATATATATATATAGGTCCCCTTGACATGGTTGACATTTCAAAATGTCGAAGACCATATGGCTGAGACCATATGATTGACTTTTGAAATGCCGACCATGCGAAACCGGCATTTCTGTACAGTGCGGAATGGAAAGATTTCCATTCCTGCACTGTAGTGCGATCTTGGAGTTGGCATGTTTAAGTTATGGGGTGTGATGGGGGTGGAGCTCCCCATAGGGTGTGCTGTCTGTATCTTTATATATATATATATATATATATATATATATATATATATATATATATATATATATATATATATATATATATATATATATATACATATATATATATATATACATATATATATGGTGCCCTATGTTGTGATCAAAGTGCAGACTTGTCAAGCGCATGTTGCTTGAATATAAGTGATGGAATAACATGCTGATTGGTGGCTGTCAAAAAAGCAGTTACTAGAAAATGGAAATCAAAATCTAAACCAACTATACTAGAAGTAATGAATACAGTAACAGAGATAAAACAACTGGAACTGAGGTCTTTAGAAAAGGATAGGAACAAACTACATAGGAAAAAAATGGAATTGTGGAAACAATACATACAGGAGAGGAATGAGGTTTAAAAGAAGGCAAGATTTAAATGAACTATATAATTTCTGACTGAAAATGGTTTGGTAGATTATAATTGATTTATAATGTTTACAACTGGGAGTATGTCAGTATGGTTTCTGGTGTAAAATGCTTGCAACTAGGATTGTGTCAGTGTGGTTTGTTTTCATTTATATAAATATATGATTGTTTATGTCATAAGTGATGGTTTAATAAAGAAGTTTCTTGTTTAAAAAAGGGTCAGGAATTGAATAATTTATGTAATGCTGTTTAGGTTATATGATATATAACAATACATGTGAAATATAATGTTTGTTAATGTAAATTTGCCTATGTCACAAGTGATAATTTAATAAAGGTGTTTAAAAAAGCATGCACATTGAAAGAGAACTTTATTAGCAGAGTGCTGAGAGTGACTAGAGAGCACAATACTGGCTAAGGTATTTTCATCTTTCCCTAGTATTGTGCAATTTCAGAGTTAGTATATTTAAGTTAGTTGGGTATGGAGGATGTAGGGGGATAAGCCACCCTGTTAAAAGGAGATTTTTGCTGTATTTTTGATAATTCCATCTGAAGAAGCTTTTTATTTCAGCAGACGGGGTTTGAATAAATTTCTTTTTGATGAAACTACGCGTGCGCATACACACACATACACACACACACAGACACACACACACACACACACACACACATATATATATATATATATATATATATATATATATATATATATATATATATATATAAAATTAATATAGATATACTAGATATATGTATGCATGTACAAACACACACACACACACACACACACACACACACACACATATGTACATATAATAAATATTTTGCTTGCTGACACAACAGCTAAAGTCCACTAATTTATTTTTAAATGCATATTTGTTTGCATTTCTGGATGTCCCTCTACGTTCCTAACTCTAGCACTTTAGAAAGAAGGGATAAAATGAGTTCTATTCTTTTTTTAAGAATTTATACTGGTGTTTCATGGGCTGCAGAAATGAAGCAATCACTTTTTAATCAGATAGAAATGAATCTACTGAGCACACATGTATCAGTTCATGGAAAGATGATTACTTACTGAGGTCATGTTATTACGGAATGATGATTACCTACTAAGATCATGTTATTGTCACTAGCAACTAAATATGCATATTTAGTTGCTAGTGACAACTTGGTGAGTGACGTTTGCTGCAGACACTTATTATGTATTATCCTTGATGGAAAGGAAGAGACTCCATCTGTCCAAAGTGAATCTTGTCCCAGCTGCACATATGGCCATTAGCATAAAAATCAGTTAGTTTAGAATGTTTATATTTTTTGGTATGGTGTAAGCTGAACTTAAGACTCATTCCTAGTAAAAACAGTCTCTGTCAGTGTTATCTATCGCAAATAAGGCTGGTACCTCTCAAACTATTCTATTCATAAGCACGGTGTGCAGCTGTATATCTTCTTCTGCACACTGTGATTAGAATACCAATTGTCATTACCACAAACTAATTTTCATCACTACAATTCATATGGTTTATGGTAATAACAGGTTGCACACAAAAGAATGGTGATGCCTTTGAATTTCTGTTTGGCATGACAGTACATCAGGTAAAAGCTCCTGGGTAAAGTATTGCTATGCTGACATATCTAACTCAGTAGCTGTTCCCTGTTGTACTGTGTTCTGATATGATGCCACAAAGTGATTCATAAAAATGTTTAATTTATTAGGCATGATGACAGAGGATGAGACATTAACATATTTCTCTAATAACTGGATCTGTCATTACAGAAGTTCCCATTTCTGGGACATTGGCCATCTGACTGTGTAGAGCTGGGGACATGTGTGGTTGTGGTAATAGGTTTGCCTGCACCACAGGGAACTCTGTTACCAGGAGAGTTTTTCCTGCAAAAGAGTTTCTCTTTTTCTTTTTTTTTTTTTTTTAACTTACTCACTGACGCTGTTACACATCACCAGAAAAGTGGGATCTGTATAGTCACAAACTGTAGGTTCTGCAGTTTTGTTACCATGACATATATAGTTGGGACTATATCAACACTTGTTTCAGTGTTTTGGAATTGCATAATCTTAGGAAGGAGACCATTTATATCTGTAGCTCACACATGGATTACTATGGAAAAAAATCAATAAAGACCATTTACATGGTTTTACTCCATTATGTAACCAACTTTATGAATCACACAGGGCTTTATTGTGCTATTCTGCTGCAAGCCAGCACATATCTATGGGGAACAATGTTCATGAGTTTAATACTTTATAGTCAAGACCTTCAGTGCCCCCTAAAATGAAAATGACTTAAAAAAAAACTTAAAGTGAATAAACTGGTGGTTGATCATACTTGTCTTACATGTGCACCTATTGAATGCTTAAAGACAATAACTTCAGTCCTTTTAATCATTGAACTGCAAGTGTGAATGGGGATTACATGCTAAATTGGAGACTGTTGCATCTTGGAGTATTACCTCTATTCAATGTACAACAATCTCAGATTTAGGACATATAAGTAGCAGGATCCTCATACTTGGCTATGCACAGTGAGACTCAAAATCCACTATTATTTGTAAACTTCCAGGGATTAGTACACAAGTAGCAGAGGTGTACACCACATCTATGGTGTGCAGCAAGGTTCAGAATTCCCTATGAATCAAATGATATTTTTAAAATGTTGGGACTTGCATTGCTGAAACTTACTCATCTGCTAAGAATGCCTCTTATGTGCATAACTAGCCAAGAAGATGTACTATTTATGTTTAATTAAAAACATTTGATTTTTGATAATTTTATTAACCTGCATTATATTTTTTATGTCATACTTCTTTTAGTCTGACATGCCTGTATGGTATTTCAGAACAGAGAGATTTGTACTTTCTAATTAAGTCCAGTCTAGTTCTAGTAAGAAGTAAAAGCAGGTTTATACCACTGTGATGGCCACTAGGAGTAAGGTCTAATGAGCCACACCAGTGGAACCAGTATGTGAGGGATAAGGGCAAGGATTCTTTTACTCACCCCACCAAACCAAAAAATATTAGCAAAGAGCACTAACAAACAAAATGAAATACACACTATGCGCATATAAATAAGATAAAGCAGAAGAAGACGAAGATGATGTTAACCTTCAAGTGATCTAGGTTTACAGCTGCCTTGGTGACATACAGTAATAAAGCCCAGACTATGATACAGCTGACCCAGGTTTGGGTTGACAACTGATGGAATGCCAGGGAGGAAAGGGTATTACCATCCCTGGTGAGGGGGTGGTTCTGTAAGCATCCTGTAATGATCCCTGGTGGAGGCTGGGGATGTTACTTTTGGATAATGTTGCCCAAAGAGGAGAATAGGGTGGGGACATTGCGGAACGACAGCAGAAGCTGGGCAAATTGTTGCACATCCCCATTGCACACCTGCTGCTTGGATGCTACCACCAGAACTGTGAGGGATGGTAGAGTAATAGGATAGGTCAAATGACTCACCCAGCATATGTTGACAACCAGACCACAAGGACAGCCTTAAGATCTGCACCACCCCAAACCCAATTGGAAGAAGCCTAGGAGGAACCTGGCAGACCAGGCAATGGACATGGGTCACTGGAAGGGAGCCATAAGATGATGCAGAGTGGAGAAAAACTCCAACCCGAAAAATACCTAGGCTTACCTTGAATGTGGCAATGGTGCTGCTTTGCTTGACATGTAGTGGAAGTTTGTTCCACAGGTGGCGACTACTGTTATTCCAACATGTCTTATTTCTGTGTTGATGAAGGTTTAGTTCCTTTAACCTGGCATTTCTGGAGCCGTTTATTCTGTGAAGGAATACGAGGTCAAAGAGGGTGTTGGATCTTTCATGGCTCAAAAGGCTAGACACAAATTCCCAATGTGGATTCTGTTAGAAAACAAATATAGAGACAGGGCTGCCCATTTATCCTGATAACTAAGTTTTTTGAGGCTACTGATCTTTTTAGTTTGGAACCTGTGAGATATGTGAAGATGAGTGCTACGTTTGACAACACATGTTAAAAGGGGCATTGTATTCAGTTACACTTGGTTTTAGTGGCTATTTTTAGTTGACACTCAGGTTTGAATTTACTGATAGTTCCCTTAAGCTCCTTAGTCTTACTCTTTACTTTGCTTAAGTGTGTTCTTAAGGTAAGCAGTATGAGACTTTTTATATGCATTAAGTCATTTCTTGTTATATAATTTATTTATAAAAGAAATCAACTATACGGAATACCCCTTTATAGACACTTTTCTCCAACCCCTGTTTCACAAAGGATAGTCTCCATTTACTTTTTACACTATCTCATATTTATATTTCAGGCTCCATACGTTTATGGGTATATACTACACTAATGACTGCAAGGGTGTTTTTAATCATAGCCAGGCACGCAAGCTGTATCCAGCAAGTTTGGTACCCTAGAGGTTATTTTAGAGGTATGTGTAAGCTAGAGCATACATGAATAAACATTTATTGGTTGCCTGTATCCATTAGAGACACAGGTGACCGACCAGGTGTGCATTTTTGATTTCCCATCCACTGGTCCAAGGAACACTTGAACAGGGTCATGGAAGAAGTATTGTTCACATGAATGGGAAGCCTGTTCCAGAGAAGGTGTATGCTCTGAGACACATACCCATATCTTAAAAATGTCCTATTTATGTTGCAAGCAAGGTTATAGTGGATGGATCGGGGCAGTTATGATGCTGTTTGTTTTGGGAATATGCCAGAGGACCTTGTATACCAGATGTAGATCACCTCACAACATTTTGTAGGAGACAGAGTATAGGGATAGGGCTTTGAGGTGATCTGCACTGGACATGCTGTTAATTCCCTGTATTATTTTTGTGAAGAACCTCTGTGGAAGTTGCAGTTGTTGCATATGCCTGGTTAGGTACACAATGAAGTGGGCATTGTACTTGATGATGGGCCTGATGAGGGCTGCTTGCAGTGGAATAAGTTTCTTGTACCAACATGCCATCCCCTTGCTTATAAGTTGAGCAACATAGAATGACTTCCATACTGCCTTAGACAGTCGAAAGCCAAGTTAATGTCTACATACATCCCCCAAATTCTTAACTACTTGGTCTACCCTTAGAGGTGTGTGTTATCAGTAAGGTAGTTTCCTGAGGTAGCCAACTTCCCAAAGGGTACTATTATCCATTTATTGTCATTATCAGACTGTGTCTATGGCATCAGTTATTTGTCTGTATTAGCCCTTCTTCAAGGATATTAATATCCTGGGGGGATATTATGAATACTCTCAGTTTGCAATCATGATGGCCTTGACTTCTGATAAGTAAACGTCAAAAAGAAGAGGACCCAGCACTGATGTCTAAGGGACTACACTAGTGGCTAGCCTCTTTGTGGAGGTGGACTCCCCTATTCTAACTTCCTGAGAACCAGCTGGCAATCCAGCATGTGATATACGAGTTTATGCCTAATTCCATGAGTTTGTTTACAATGCCTGAGTGGGGTACTGTATCAAATGCCATGGCTGGGTCAAGGAAGATAATATGAACCATTTTGCCTGTGTCCATTGCCTTGGAAACCTTCTCAGAGAAGCCTACCAGACTAAGTAGGCATGATCTTCCTTAACAAAACTGAACTGCATAGGATCAAGTGTCTGGAGGTTTCCAATGACATTAACCATTTTTGCGATAATTCTTTCCATGACTTTGCATATGAGACTAGTCAGACTAATGGGTCTGTAGTTTCTGAGATCTGTAGAAGGCCTGCACTTATGTAGAGGGATGACTATTGCAGTTCTCCACTTATGTGACAAAAAGCCTGACTGCAGGCTATGGTCTCCAGTCCTTTTAAGTCATGTTACTTACTATTTAGGATGCATTCTGTGATATTATCAGGGCTCATTGATGCAATGTTCCTGGCCACGGAGAGTATGTTTAGGACCTGACACCTAGTGATGGTTGGAAGAGGGTTATGTTCAATGGTATTTCTTGAGGGTGATTGGGGAGGGGGAAGAGGAAGGTAAAATTGGAGCAGAATTTGTCAGACAGTAGATTTGCTATATCTTCCAGCTCTGTACATGTGTCTCCATTCACAATTAGCTAAAGAAAGCCTTAGGTTATCCTTAGCCTGGGAGGCTATTTTTACCTCAAAATTGGCTTTGTTAGACCTGATTTTTCCCTCTAAGTTGTTTTCTTAGATTGATGAGAGTGTTTATCCTCCTGGATGTTGCATTTCCTGACTTTTGTTATGACTTTCTTCCTCATATTGTACAACCTATTGATGTTTGCATTCCACCAATATAGTGTGTCTTTTGAGTTTGTTCTGAATTTATTTCTGGAAGGCACAGTTGTCTGCACAGATTTATTAACTTGATTACATAGAGCATCTGTGAACAATTTCACATAGCAACTTTGATCCTAGGGTTTTTTTTTTGGGGGGGGGGGTGTTTGACATTTTTTTCAGGTTGTCAGTGAGTAATAGGATGTTTGCCTTAGAATATTTCCTAAATGGTACGGGTTTAGCTAGTGTCATGGGTTTTATTTTTATGTTTATTTCAAGGAAGAAAGCTTTATGGCCCAATCTTACCAGAGAGGACATTACACTGGGGGGAGGTACAGCTTTCTCCCATGTTAGTGAGGATAGTATTTTTGCTCCCCTAGTGTGGACTGTATCATTTAGGGTATTAATTTTTACTAAGTCCAGAAATATTTGGGCCCACAGGTTAGGGGTAGTATATGATTCCCAATTTACAGTGGGATAGTTAAAGTCACCCAAGAATATGGTATTGGGTTGAATGGTGAGTGTCTCTAGTAAGTCTAAGTGTGAGTTATGGATGTCCTGGGTCATACATCGCGACCTATAACTAGCAAGGATATGGTATGAGACTTTGCCTATGGAATTAGGATGTGGAGAAGCTCAAGCTTGTCATCCAGTTTGTCCAGCCTTGTACTGACTTGCTATTGATGTGATTGAGACACGTCCACTTTTAGTCCCTGCCTGTGCCATAGCTGACCTAAATGTGTGGACGGTATTGTATCCTTGCACTGCCAGTGTGCTGTGTGTAGCTTTAAACCATGTCTCTGTAATTGCACAGATGGCTGAATTGTCCAGGGTGAGGTGAACTTGGAGGGAGTAGGATTTCTTGCTAAGCCTTCTAGCATTCAGCAGTAATACCTTTTGATTCTCTTGCGTCAGTTTTGCTATGTCAAAAGATTTGTCTGTTCAGTATTTCCTAAAAGGGCACTATGAGGAAGGACAATGCTTTAGCCAATATTCAAAAGCCCAGGGGGGACAGGTGCAGGCCATCCTTGACAAAACAATGTTGTCTGCCGACCATATTCTCCCATGCTGAATGATACTGCACCCCCTTGGAATGACACCAGGAGCTAAGGCAGTCATTAAAGTCAATCATCTTCTGTTTATCTTGTGGTATCAACCTAGGTGCTCACTGCTAGGTTCATACCATCCTGGGACACATAATTTGGCAGCCCCAAAATATCCATCTTCTTATAGTCCAGGGAGGTATGTATCTGGTCATTTGCAACCACATGGTCTATAACAGAGTCATAGACCACTATCCATATATTTGCAATCAGTTTTAAGTAGATATCTTTTTTGCTGTCATAGCTATATTAAAGACACAGACAACTTTCTAACCAGGTTTTATGAGTGATATTGTATTAATTCACATGCCAATTTATTTGTCACACTTGATATCAATCAACTTTTCACAGTAATTCCCAATGAATATGGTCTCAATGCTGTATGTGATTTCCTTTGTACTAAGACAGATATGCGAGGGAGAGATATTGAGAATGCATGTCAGCTGTTAGCGATAGTTTTGACTAGAAGTGTGTTTATATTTGAAAATCAACCATACCTACAAACTGATAGCCATAGGTACTCTCATGGCGAATACTTTTGCACATCTAATATTAAATCAATGGGAGAACAAATTAATTTATAGTGATACGAATACACTAAATACTAATGTTTTACTGTACAAACGTTTCATTGACTACTGATTTTTAATATGGAAGGGGAATGAGGAAACCATGAACAAATATGTGAAATATTTAGATGGTACAATGGAATTTCTTAAGTTTAAAATGAGTTGCTCAGCTGAACAAATTACTTATTTGGATATAAAATTAGACAAACATGTAGGAGTGATAAACATGAGTGTCCACAAGAAGGAGGTGCATGTAAATAGATACACAACAGACATATGCATGCACAACATGAATTTAAGAGAATTGTTAAAGGCCAGTTACTAGAATTAGTAGACTGAATACCAATGAGACCAAATACAAGGAACAAATGCATAAGATGGCCCTAGAAGTTCAAGAAAGAGGCTATAATGAGATAGCAATAAAGGAATCCTTAAATGAGGTCACTAATAATAGGGACAGATTGGCAGAACATTTTTAGTGAAACTGGAAATCATGATTTGAATACTGACTGACATATATAAGGGAATAAAATTAGATATGTAACTACATATAATAGAAGGACCAATGATGTGAAAAGATAATACAAAAAATTGAATATTTTAAGAGCTATGCCTGAATTCGAAGGCTTGATAGATGAAAAACCTAGGTTTGCTTATAGAACTGTAAACATTTAAAAATAAGATTATGTTATAAAGATTTTAAAATAAATAACAGTGATAGATTTAATAATAAACATGACATTGCCTTGCTATAGTTGTAGCTGTTGCAGAAAGTTCATCATTGATAATATTTTTGTACATCC
The DNA here is from genome assembly GCF_019279795.1 of Protopterus annectens. NCBI lineage: Eukaryota > Metazoa > Chordata > Ceratodontiformes > Protopteridae > Protopterus > Protopterus annectens. Next base: position 1,755,559,273 of record NC_056739.1, read on the forward strand.
AATAACAGGAAAAACATTTAGATTTTATTGCTATGCCACTTGCAATACTATGTGTGTGGTTTATTTAGGAACTTGTCTAAAATGCTCTTGCTTTTATGTTGGTAAATGCAGTCGTGGATTCAAAGACTCCATTATTGAACATAAGTCTGACATACGTAGAAATGTTCAAATGAATGCACTGGCAAAACATGTTTTGGATACTGATTCTACTCATGAATTTAAGTTTAGAGCAATTGATGCTGTGCATAAGCATATTAGAGGGGGTGATAATAATGTTTTAGAAATCAGTGAGGACAATTTGATCCTAAAGTTAAAAGTTGACTTAAACAATGCAATTAGTATTAAAATTGTGCTAACCAAAAACAAATGCAATGCCATTGACTTTTTTATATATGCATATGTATTTTTTATGCATTTATTTTGTTGATTACTCACGTAATTTTATTTGTGTTTTTATTGGATGGCGGTGTCATGTGACTGCTTGAATTCTATTATAAATTGTATCAGTTTTTTTCAATCCTTACTAGCACGGATGAAGGGTATATTCCGAAAGCTTTGCACTTGTATTTATGTTCTTGTTTTAATAAACAGCTTGGCGTATCTGCAATCAGAGTATTTTTTGTTATATTTTTCATTTGATCTCTGACTTGGTTTGCTGCAGTAATCCATTTGGTTTTGGTTTAGAGTCATACTTGTACTTGTGGTCTAGTGACCTGACTACATGTATGATCTGACAGGTCCTGTAGCTTGACTGACAATTGGCCTTGACTTTCTCCTTATTCAGCCTGGTGAGTGGGACATTTGTATGCCTCATGATGGAGTTTCCTATTACTAAAATATTGGGTTTTGTGGTGGGGTGCCATATCGGCTTTGAAGTTGAGGCTCCAAGCAGTGTGGCTATGTGGGCGTTGTTTTGGTGTAGTGCTTTTGGGGCTGCTGAGTATATCTGTTGTAGGTCAAATGTCTGTGAGGTCTTTGGGGTTTAGGGAGATTAAGAGCCTCAGCATGGAGAACATCGATATCTGTGCAGTAACAAAAACCTGGTTCAGGGCTCCCAAGAGCACCCCAGCACTACCAGGTTATACCTCATACCATGCTTTTCGGCCCTAAAACTTGGACCGAACCACAAAAGGAGGGGGAGTATCGATATTCATCAAAGATACCCACACCTCCAGGTTGGTGGCAAAGCACGAAGCATCAGAGACTATCCATGTGCAACTAACAGTGGGTAAAACTGCCTTCCAGTTTATAGCCTGCTACAGACCACCCTCCCAAACCCAGGAACCCCACTCAGCCTTCCTGAGAACACTGGAAAATATGAAGGTCTCTCCAAACACCATTATATTGGGTGACTTCAACTACCCAAACATAGACTGGGAGCATTACTCTAGCTCCAACACCCTAGCCCAAAGGTTCCTAGAATTTATAAACTCAAATGCTATGGAACAACTTGTTACCACTCCCACAAGAGGGAAAACATACTGGACCTGATCATCACCAACATGGGGACTCTATGCTCCAGACCAGAAGTGTATCCCTCACTGGTAAGATCAGACCATAAACTAATCTCACTGGATATTCACATCCCGACCCCACCCCCTGCCCAGAAAACCACAGTGAAAAACTTCTCTAAAGCAAATTTCACACTCCTTAAAACTGAGGTGGAATCCTTCAAAGCCCCCGGGCCTGTGGAAAATATGGCCCAGACTGCAGAATCCTTTATAAACGCATTCTATGAACACCTTCAGGAATGCATGGATCATGCGATCCCGAATAAAACCAAGACCCAATCCTCCAAAGGCAGACGTCCTGTCTGGTGGACTCCAGCCATAAACAAACTATACAATAGAAGGAGGAGGAAGCTACTAAATGATAGAGCAAAATCCCAAAAAGGGAAGGCATCACTGATCAGTATTAGCAAAAAACTACGGGCACACATAAAATTGTCTAAGGCCAGCTTCAAGAGAATAATTGCACAGGGCACTAAGGATAATCACAAGGCTTTCTTTAGTTATGTTAGGAACCTGGGTGGTAATTCCCAGATATGCTCAGAATTAGTCCAAAATGACAAAAAATACACCGAACCCACAGACATTGCCAACATTCTAGCTGACAAGTTCAGCGCAAACTTCTCCCCCCATCCCCACCAAAAGGGCAAATATCTAATCCAGCAGAGTGCTGCCCCCCGACATCGCAAATGCTAAGGTAAGAGCTGCCCTCTCCAAAGCAAAAAACACAGCATCAATGGGACCAGATGGTGTCCCAGGCTGCGTCCTACATGAACTCCAAGAAGAGCTAAACCCAAACATAAAACTACTGTTCAATCTCAGCCTTACTACAGGATATGTGCCCAAAGAGTGGCGTACAGCAACAGTGGTCCCTCTCCATAAAGGTGGTGCCTCAACGGATCCTGGAAACTATTGCCCCATAAGCCTGACTAGCTTGGTCTGCAAAGCTATGGAAAGGATCATCATGGACCTCATAAATAAAGATATTGGGGACCTACAAACACTGGATCCTACCCAGTTCGGCTTTGTTAAGGGCAGATCCTGCCTCTTAAACCTGGTTGATTTCTTTGAAACAGTCACTAAGGCCATTGATGAAGGGAAGGTGGTCCACACAGCCTACCTGGACCTCGCAAAAGCCTTCAATACAATACCCCACTTGGGCATTATAGATAAGCTCACCAGCTTAAATATAAACCCCTATGTCACTAGATGGATTGCAAACTGGCTCAAGGACAGAACCCACATGGTTAGAATTGCTGGATACATGTCAGACTCCAAACCAGTTACAATTGGTGTCCCACAAGGCTCAGTCCTGGGACCTCTCTTGTTCGGTATATATTTCTCGGAGGTACAGGTCAACACGGAAAGACTGTGGCTGACCAAGTTCACAGATGACTACAAACTGGACGCCATAATCGACTCTCCAGTCGACACAAGCATCCTCCAAAAGGGCCTCATAGAAACAGACAACTGGTGCCAGAGCCATGGCCTCAAGCTAAATGCCAAAAAGTGTATAGTCATCCCCTTTGGCAAAAACAAAGTGCCCACAAATTACCACATAAGTGGTATCCATTAAGTACAGAAGAAGTAATTAGGGACCTGGGGACCCAAGTTTATAGCAATCTCTCATTTGACAACCACGTGGCCAAAGTGGGTAGAAAAACATTTTATATAGCCCACCTAATCATGAAGGGATTCACATCTAGATCAGAGGACATCATCGTGCCTCTTTACTCATCCCTCATCAGGCCCATAATTGAGTACAATGCCCCTTTTAGGATGTACCTTACCAGACACCTGCAGCAACTGGAAAGACCCCAAAAGTACCTCACCAAGAGAATCAAAGGGCTCAAACAGATGCCATATGCTGCCCGGTTAAAGAAACTCCAGCTGTACTCAGTGGCATACCGCCTCTTCAGAGGCGATCTGTGCCTGACGTATAAAGCCATGTCCAACCCGGAATTAATGGACATGCTGCACCTCAGAAAATCCAAATCCCATCGAGCTACGCGCTCGAGAGACTTGAACCTCAGCACTGAAATAAATAGGACATGCTGGAGGGACAGATTCATAACCCAGAGGCTCCCTTCACTCTGAAATAAAATCCCAGTCCAGGTTAGGCAGAGTCCCTCATTGACTCTCTTCAAGAGGAATGTTGATGAGTGGATGGGAGATCGTAGGTTTACCCCGGGTATCACTTCTGTGTTACTGTTAAACAGAGGCACAGTATACTAACCTCGAAAAAGGGCATAGCAAAATAAATTTAAAATGGGTGGCGAAAGCCAAACACATTCTGGCTAGGCTTATAAATGCCCTAGGGCAGATAGCCTAGTATGAACCTATGAACCTATGAAGCTATATGTAGGTCTGTGTGTCGGATCCGTACTGTGTGGTGGGTGTAGTGTGTGCATTTCTGACAACCTGGTTGGTATTATGTGTACAAGTATATGAAAGCTTTACCTCCATTAACATTGTGTAAATACATCTCTCACATACCTTATCAGTTTGTGAATAAACTGATTGTCAGGAAACATAAGGCAATTGCTAAATTGCTTCTGGATGCTCATATCCACCAAGCTGGCTGTATAGATAGTAGGAAAGTTCATGTCCATGGTTTCTGACCCTATATGGGCAGTCAGTAAGTTGTTGCAGAAATGAAGAGTAGTAATGGGAGTACCTATTCCTAAACCAGAGGAGTAACTGACTCAACCAGCACCCTGTGCCAGTCCAAGTACTGCCCCACCTCTCAGCTCTGAAGTGCAAACCTATAAAATAAATCTCTTATCTGCCAAGAATGGAATGGGATTCATTTAGGACCCGCTCAAAGTGTGGTGAGGATATCAAGCAGATGGCATCTCTGGGAAAATGAGCAGGAGATAATTTGTAGTAAGGGAGGTTTACTGAAAAGCAGTACTAGTTTGCTGGGTGGGGTGTCAGTATTATGGCTCTGTGGAGAACAGTGGGTGGGAAAAGTATTTAAATAGCTTATACAACTGAAAATAACAATGAAAAGGGGAGGGAAGGACTTTGGAAGTCAGATTATAATAATGGGCAGAAGCCAGAGACACAGGCTTTTAAAACTACAACAGGTAAAGGGTGGGAGGGTTGGTGGAAAAATTCAAGCTGTCAAAGTATGCCAATATTCTCTGCTGACTGATGTACATTCGTGTATGTGTGTAAATCGTATTTGTCTAATCTCTCTGTAAAGAGTTTCCTACAATTGTCCTTTAATATTGCTTTGAACTATCAATGTCCCTATTTTACTATACTACGTAAATGATGTTATTAACTTTACAAAACAAATTCTAATGTATTCACTATTTGTATTCATGTATTAATTTTGCATGTCTGACTTTTGCAACAATTATTCATTATTCGTATAGCTTGATACTTGGATCATGTCATGGCTGAAAGGGGTCTTTGCTCCTCCCCACAATCTGGTTAACAAACAAAAAAAATTAAATACATTTACTTTTTAATGTAATGTAGCATGAGACATAACTGAATATCGTATTACACTCCTGGAGCTGGTCAGTTCTATCTTTACTATAGCCCTTAATCATATTTTACTGTCTTAGTGATATGTACAAAGCTCAAAATTAATCATATAATAAGAGTTAATTTCTATTCAAAAATGCACTTGCTGATTGGATAGCCCAGTCAAAGTGCCCCTTGTAAATCAAGCATATACAGAAAGTTCAGCTGCTGACATATTTTTGAGTAGAAATACTTCCTAGTGGCATATGCTGCATAACTCCATCCATAGCATACTTTACAAGGGACAGGGCAAAATATGAAAAAAAAATCAGGGATGTTCTGCAAAGCTCTGTATAGTTGAGAGGTATACTTAATGGAAGTAAGATTGATTATACTGCTGGTAAGTATACTTCTCAACTGTGCACAGATTTACAGAATATCCCTGATTTCCTCAATTTTTTTTTCTTATTCCTCATAAAATTTCTAATTTTCTGGTGAACTACTGAGGATTTCTGTCAGCCTATAGTCCCAGATGTTAAAGTTTCATTCTCCCTGTTATTTTGAAAATTTATGTTGATGCCAAAACCTGTTGCTAGAGAACTTTTTAACTAAAAGTTATCCTTATTCTGCCATTTGCCTCCCATTATTTTTGACTTTATCCATGATACTTGACTAAATCAGCTGAGACTAAATGGAAAAAAATAAAGACAACAGAGAGAGAGAGAGAGAGAGACCAGTATAGAGATGCTGTCTTGTCCAGGCCTCTCTTGCATTGCGTTAATTCCATAAGCATGCACATTTGTTCACTAAAGAGCAGAAGAGGCAGAAAAACACTACAGTGTCATTAAACAATGAAGTTATTTAAGAAAGGTAAACAACTTCTTTCTTAAATAATGTCATTATATAATATCAGCAATGCACCTCTGTGTGTGTGGGTGTCACATGATTTACTCATGTATGGCTATGTTTGTTAACTTAGGCTTTGCCCTTGTAATCCAACCATGCCAACCATGTGTAAATCCTTTAATACCTACACCCAGTTGTGGATTACTGCTAAAACATGAAATCTGCTTCACCCTTAACTCTAATCCTTGTCCCTCAATGTCCAACATATGTTTTCATGGAGATGTTTAATAAAAGTTTCAAAATTATATCTCAATCTTCCACATGCTACTCCAGCAAATTATACTTGGAAGCTAGGGAATGTAAACACAGAGGTGTTCCAGTGTGTTATACCATTGCAAGAACATATAAATGGTGCTAGTAATCCTGGCTCAGATGACACATCTAAAGAGCATCCACAATTTTGAGCTGTAAAAGGACTGGTTAAGGGGGCACAGAAGTCAATTTGACATATGTATAGTTTAAGAATTACCCATAAGTAGGTCAATGTATCACAGGATTTACCTATGGGTGGCTTTGTTAATCAGAAGGGCAAAGCCAACCATGGGTAAATCCTGTGATACCCAAATCCAGGAGTTGGTTATTGCTATTATACAATGACATTATTCAAATAAGAAATTACTTATCTTTCTTAATGTCCTTGTGTAACAGCACTTCAGTACTGATATATTATACATGCATATGGTAAGCATATCCCCACGCTTGCACAGTACATCAGTGCAGTACTAGGGAGCAAATGGAGAAGAGACCATTCCCGAGACAAAGTCTCTCTTTCTCTCTCTCTCTGTAGGTCTCAAACAAACACACACACACACACACACACACACACACACACACACACACACACACACACACACACACACACACACACACACACACACACACACAGTCTACCTCCTAAATAATCCCCCCTACTGCTACCTCCCAGGCAGACACACACACTCACATATACACTCACACATGCAGTCCCTCACATTCACTCACACCCCCCCCAACATGACCAGTCCTCTGCCGTGTTCATTACTGTGAGTGCCCAAACGTGGTCATGCTAATTTCTGCAGCCAAGTGATTCTCTGGATCACATGGCTGTATAAATGCCTTACCTCAGGCAGTGATGGGGAGAGCACATGGTTAATTATACATGCTTTTACCCTGGAATGTTTCATTAGAATCTAGCATGGTTGCTGAGACAGCACCTTGCAGTGATGCATGTCTGTGCAAAAGCACGGTGACAGGGCTATATCTGAATTCAAAAAAGTTACCACAAGCAGTACACCTCATAGTAACTGTTTGTTTCAGATTTTATAACAAAAATTCCCTCTAATCAAAATGAAAGAATCGAACAAGCATGCAACACAGCTACTAAATTTGCATCTAGTCACCCTGCCAAAAACTATAACTGGTTTTATCTAAGATGCATTCAGTGGCTGCAATTAAAAAAAAAGACTTTCATACAGAAACAGCTTTTACATTTGTACACACTCACACACACACACACACACACACACACACACACACACACACACACACACACACACACACACACACACACACACACGTGCACACCAGCTGTTGTTATGGCATTATAGTTACCGGTTGCTAGGAAACTGCACATGGTACACACATTGGTTGCTAACACTTAAAATTGATTTTTAACCAAGTTTATTTCCTCTTCTAGCTGTACGTTCAGCCACCCATTTTCTAATAACCTGCTTTATCCATTAGCCTATCCCAGCTGCTAGTGGGTACAAGGTATTAAATCTCATTCTGGGCAGAGTACTAGTCTTCTGCAAAACACATACTTTCACTTTGTCACATACTATACATACACACACCAGCAGGTCAGTTTGAGAAAACCTGTTCACTTATTGCAGATTTTGTGGCAGGCAGAAGTTGGATGGACACCAAGAAATGACCCACACATATACAGGGAGGTCATACAGACTCAACACAGAAGACAAACCATCAAAGATCAGAACTAGGGAACCTCGTGCAGTTGGATATTAAACAGTACATAAAGCGAAATCTAAACTTTCTTCATGGTAGCTAAACGTAAACACATAGAGCTATCAAAGGCTAAGTAAGACAATGATATCACTGAAATAGCAGTAATAAAATCACTTTCCCGATACTGAAATTTCCTGTTGACCCACTTGAACTCAGTTTAGAAAGGAGCATTGCATTTCACAGTTTTAATGTGATGGGCAAGTGCTTTACTAATTAATTAATTACCATTTCTTTGTCCTTTGGAACATCTAATAAATGCTCTAAAAGTTTATACAACTTGTCTAAATGTTCCAATTTTAACAAAATGTCCCACTGTATTCTTTATATTCTTACTGTAGTCTATGCTACATGATGTGTCAAATGCCAGGTTATATTATGCAATACAAAAAAGTCATTGCTTTTAGCATTACTTTTGTGTACAACCTATTCATCCATCCCATTCCAGTAGATGCATTTTCCAATCCCATCATAAATAACCTTTACAATCTGCTTTCCATTCTCTTATAGCTGTTATTCTGCTAATTGTTCTTGTCCTTCCAGTTAACATTCTTCATCCACATTTTTCAGCAAACTGCTCTTCATCATCATCATCATCATCATCATCATAATCATGTTCTCCTTCTTTTCTTTCTCTATTTTTCTTTTCTTCTGCTTCTTCTTATTTTCATTTCCTTTGTCTTCTTTTCTTCTCTTCTTTTTCTCATTATCTGCCCATCTTTTTTTTCTTTCTTTTTTCTTCTTCTTCTTTTCTTCATTTTATCTTTTCTTCTGCTTTTCTCCTTCTCCTCATCCTCTTTTTCTTCATTTCTCCTAACTTCCTCATTCTGCTTCTAACCCTCCTCCTCTTTATTCTTTTCTTCTTCTCTTCTCTTCTACTCCTTTTTTCTTCTCTTTCCTTTGTCATTCTCCTCAACCTTCTCTTCTTTTCTGCAACTTCATTTCTCCTCCTTTTTTTCTCTTTTTCCTTCCATTCTATTCTACTTCTTCTCTCATTCTCCTCTTCTTCCTTTCTCCTCTTTCTCCTCCACTTCTTTGACATCTTTTTTTCTTCTGCTTCTCTTCTTTTCTCCTCCTCATTCTCCTTATCTACATGTTCTTGTCTTCATATTCTACTACTTCTTTTATTCTACTGCTCTTTATCTTCTCTTTTTCACATTTTCTCCTTGACCTTCTTCTACTTCTCTTCCTTATCATCTTCCGTATCATTCTCTTTCTTCATCTCATCCACCTTCATCTTAATATTTTCTTCTTCTTTCATTCTTCTTCTCTTCTGTCACCTTCCTTTCTCCTCCTTCTCCTCCCCCTTCTGTTTTCCTTCTTCTCTTCTTCTTATGTTTTACGCATCCTTCTCTTTATCTTCTTTTCCTCTCCTTATCTTCTTTCCCCTCTTCCTTCTTTACTACTTCTAGTCCTTCTTTTCCTTCTTATTCATCAAATTCTCTTCTTCTGTTCTCCATAACTTCATCTTTATTTCTTCTTTTCTGACTTCTTCTCCTCCTCCTCCCTCCCTTTTTTTGTTCTCATTCTCTTCATCTTCTCTTCCTTTTCTACTACTACATATTCTCCTTCTTGTACTATTTCTCTTTCTTCTCCTACTTTTCATCAGCCTTCTTCTTCTTCTTCTCCTCTCCTCCTCATTCTCTTCTTAATTTCTTTTTTTCTTATATCCCACTCTTTTGTAGTCCTCCTTTTCTTTCTCTTTCATCTTTTTTCTTATTCTGTTCTATGTCATCTTCTTTTTCCTCTCCTCCTTTTCCTTCATTTCATTTTCCTCTTCTCCTATGTCTTTTCCTGCTATGCCTTTTCCCTCTCCTCTTTCTCGTCTTCCTTATTCTGTTTCTTTTTTTGTCTTCTCGTTTTCTTTTTCTCTTCTTTTCTTTCCCTGTCTTCTTTTCTCCTCATGCTTTCCCCCTGCTTCTTATCCTTCTGCCCCTCATTCTTCTTCTTCCTTCTTCTCTTCCTTTTCCTTTTTCATTCCTTCTTCTTCTCCTCTTCTCATCTCTTTCTCTTTTCTGTCTCTTCTTCTTTTTCTGATTGTCTCTTCTTTCCTTCTTCCCTTCTCTTCATGTTATCATTCTCCTCCACACCACCAACTTCTCTGCATATTCACCTCCCCATCTCCTCCCTCTTCTCCTCCCTCTTCTCCTCCTTTTGTATTCCTCTTCCTGCTCCACTCCTCCCCTCCTTCTACTCCCACTCCCTTTCTCCACTTCTCATTCTGTCTTTCCCTTCTCCTGCTCTTCATTCTTCTCTCTTTTCTACTCATTTTTCTACTCTTCCTTCTACTTCTCTCTCAATATCTCCTTGTTTTTCTTTTCCCTGTTCTGCTCCTCCTTCTTTGTGTCCTTATTTTTCTATTTCCCAAAGAAAAACACTATTCTTCTTTTGTTGTCCCAGTGTTGCCATTTAATCATTGGACAGTAAGAGATATCTCCTGATATGGACTTCTCCTTGGCCTTTATTAACAGTAAGATGAGCCATGTGTCTGACTTTTATTAATGTCTACCACTTCTCCCCCTCGTCCATCAGAACAATATCTTTTTATGTCCCTTCAGTGTGTTTATGCTTTTTTTCTTTATTACACCAATAATTGGTCCACTTGCCACAGTCCTCTGTCCTATCACTCTAATACATTTGTCTTTTAAGAGCTTTTTAAGGGAATAGTTCTCTAATTTTCCAGCCCAGTCATTTCACTGCACACATCATTCCCTTAACCCTGTTTATATCATTTGTGATAATTATATCCAATTTCTCAGAAAGAAAAGTCATACCATTTTTGTCCCATTCCCTTCATCAGACCCTTCTTGACTGCATGATCTTACCCTCGCCCCCTCTCTTTCTGTCTCTCTCTCCCCTGTTCTTTTCATTTTCCTTTCTCTAAGCCACCGGTGCATGATATATAAAAAAGACTGCTCATCCAAAGCTGGCAGCTTACAACCTTTTTCACTCCTTGCTAGCTTCATCCTAGCCTGCCATGTTCTAAAGAACTTTTTTCCTTTAAATGTTGCAGTTCTGATCACACCATATACCTCTTTTCCTCCTGACTCTGGTGTTACTTAAATACCCTATTTTGGAATTTAGCATTGTTTGTACATTGTTTTCTCTTCCTGTCAATGACCAGAAGCTGTCCTTTCATTCCTGAAGTAATGTCGCTACAGTTTCTCTTAATTTTGTGCAATTCTTCCTTATTGTTTATTAAACTATGGTCCACATCTCTAACCCTTAAATGAAAAAAGAAAATCTCTGAACTGAAAATGTAACATCTAGTGTTATGTTATGTTATGTCACTCATTCCACTCTGTTATTCATTTTATGACATTTGTACCTGAAGCAGCTATTAATATCAACTACCCATCTCTAATCCCCCAAGTCTATTCTTTAATATCCTTATTTGCGGGATCTATTATTTCTGTATGAGATAATCCCCCTCTCCCAATGTATATAGTGTATAGTATTTGAATGAAGATTTGTGGGATTCATATACTACCCTTCAATTTTCAGTGTATATTGCACAGTGAATGTAGACACAGAAATATTCCTTTTCAGTTTTATTTCTTTTCTTTTGGCATACTAAGCTTTATTCTTGTTTATAGATATTTAGTTGATATAAAGTTAGCATAATATTTTCCATTTAAAGTTTTTTTTTAGGTATGCCATGTTATCTTCAATTCACTTGTAGGTTTCATAACAACTGTATTGTTCGTTCCTTACTGGCACTTTTCTCCATTGATCTTTGCTGAAAATAGGAATTGCTCCATGTGAGACTATCCCTATCAACAAACACAAATAAAAAACATGCACCATTAACATGGCCTTGTTGTCCTCAACCAAAGTAAAGTAATACATGTAGAGTTTTTATTAACCTGTCCAAGGCTTTTGACCTTTCTGCTACTCTCTACTCATCAAGGAAATGTCCCGTTATGACCTAAACTACAAAACTTTAAGATAGATCCTTGATTACCTGTCTCATAGACTCTTTAAAATTGCCCTCTCAAGCACACATAGTCTTCACTTTACCAGTTACTGCCTGGTGTTCCACATGGGAGGGATCTTGGATCATTTCTATTTGTCATGTATACTAATAACATTTATATTTTCCAATATGATATGCAATATCTTATTGTATGTCAGAATCACCGTCATCAGAGATTCTGGTACTTCATCTGATATGATCTACAAGTCCCTTAACTCTACCCTATCTCAGCTGTGTCATTCCTGTGAACACAGGAAACTCAAAGTCAATACCAAAAAAATAAATGCAAGGTTTTTAGTAGGCTAAAATGTCTTAGCTTATGCTATGACACCAGGAACTATAATACACCTGACATTGGAACATTAAAATCTGTAGAGTTCATAAAATATTCAGTAGTCTGGTTAGACCTATCACTTATTTTCTCTAGTCATATCTTGAAGGTCAGAAGTAAAATTCCTTCAATTTTGTATTAATGCAACCACATTTCCAACCTAGTTATAAAATAGGTAGCAAAGGATTACTAGTGCAAACCACTGAAAATGGCCTTACTATCATTGCTTCAATATCTAATAAAAATTTGCAAAAGCTACAGAAATTAAGCATATTTGCCATTTTATGTAGGAACTAGTGGAGGACATTGTCATTTCCTTGAAATCAAGCAGGTTGACTGGCTTATGATTGTCCACAGACTAAGTCTTCAAATTAGGATAGTTCTGTATAAACTGCTTCACATGATCCAATGCAAGGCCGTACATCTAAATGCAAGGCCATACATTGACCAATATATATAAAACATTACTTCATGTCTCAGATTTTCTGACAGTAATGCAATATTACTTCCGATTTGAATTTGTTCACTTATGTCTGCTGGCAGAGCTTTCTCCCACCTAGGTTTGAATACCCGAAACTCACCCCCCAACACCATCCACAGTTCCTTAATTAACCAGCTTAATGTGCACCTTCAAGAGCAAACAAAATGCATTTGTAACTTAAATGTCTAGCTTATTGACTGTTTTTATTTGTATCTGCAGAAAGACATTCCTTGCAACATATTTAGCATGAGTACTACATTGTATTGTTACGTAAATTGTTAAGTTTATTATTGCCTTAAACTGGTCTTTGTACATTTCTCCTTATTGCACCTGTATTGTCACCTCTGCTTGCACTGTACTGTACTCTATCACTCTTGTTTAGTTGTATATCACTGTATCATGTTGATGCTATGCAGAACTTCTCATTCTTTGTAACTAGGTTATGACTGAAAAGAGGTCCCAGTGGTCCATTTTAGTTATCTGATAGCATAAAAAGTGGCATTGCATACCAGGGATGCTGTTACCTTAAGGAAGTCATTACATATTAAATTAATGGATTCACATGATGAATCTCTCATTTGCTCTCATTTGATCTCAGTCTTTTAAGTCTGTCTTTCTCATGGGATTAATGGTGCACTGAGCCTTAACATTTAACCAACTACTTCAGAGCCTTTTTCCAACTCCCATTCAAAATGTACACATGCACAAAAGGCATGACCTTAAGTAGATTTCCCTGTATTGTTTTTGTGTACTGTGACTGATGAATGCCTGGGTGCATATCTGGGTAGTCAGTCACTCCCATATTCACTCTTTCATTCATTCCCTCATTTCATTTAGCACTCTCCATGGTTATGCATGAAAGACTGTACCTGAGACAAGATCTTAATGTAGCAAAAGGTCCTTCAGATGGTGGTAGTGATTTGGTTATAATTCACATGCTGATGGCGGTAGTGATTTGGTTGTAATTCACTTGCTGATCATGGTAGTGATTTGGTTGTAATTCACTTGCTGATCGTGGTAGTGATTTGGTTGTAATTCACATGTTGATGGTGGTAGTGATTTGGTTGTAATTCACATGTTGATGGTAGTAGTGATTTGGTTGTAATTCACATGCTGATGGCGGTAGTGATTTGGTTGTAATTTACATGCTGATGGCGGTAGTGATTTGGTTGTAATTCACATGTTAATGGCAGTAGTGATTTGGTAGTAATTCACATGTTGATGGTGGTAGTGATTTGGTTATAATTCACATGCTGATGACGATACATTTGGTAGTAATTCACATGTTGATGGCGGTAGTGATTTAGTTGTCATTCTGATGGTGTTAGTGATTTGTTTGTAATTGTCATGCTGATGGTGGTAGTAATTTGCTTGTCATTCTCATGAGTGAAGTGTTACTAAATTGAACCATTAAGAATGAGAAGGCATGAAGGATCCTTTAAACTGGAATAAGCAAAATGATCTCCTCCAAAAAGGAATTCAGCTTAGAACAAAATAAATCTTGATAGTGGGTTAGCAATGTATGAGCTTTGCACGTTGGCAGGGAAACAGAGAAAAGATCTCTGCCAGCAGAATGCAAGTAAAGGTAAATGTTGAGAATAGGTGGATTGCATTTCTATCACAAACTAATGACATGGTATTTTGTTGCCAAAACTGATGCAGTTCTAGCCATGACATGCACAAACTTACAGCCCTTGACAGTATCCGTCTGAAAATAGTAGAGTCCATAGAATATCTTGAGGTCAGGCTTGACCTATCACATGCTATTTCTAATCACATCCTTAGTGTGAGAAATAGTATAGCCCTAGTGCTTTACAAATGGAACAGTACTAACATTCTTCTAAAAAACAGGACAGGCTTCTATTGGCAAAAGAAACATTCTGCCTGATCTTGAATTCTTCCACCCATCACTGGCGCAACTTCACATAGAAACCTACAAATGTTTCAAATTGTGCAAAATTGTATTTGTTGTTTTATGGTTGAAGGAGGCACCAGGCTTCACTATCACCTGACAATAAAGCAGGAAGATTTGTTTCCGATCTCCCAGAGTATAACCATCCTCAACAGCATACCTTTTATAAGGTCACTTGTCTGAACAACTGTAAAGTGCCCTAGTGTCTAATCTGTTCAAACTTTACTCAAAGACATTTACATATTCTGGCTTTTCCTTTTTTGCCACTAGTCCTTACACATTGGTCTTTCATCTATATTGACCAAGCTCTTTCACACCTCAGCCTCTCTACCTCGAGATCACGTCATGACATACTTCATTAAGCTTTTCAGTTTTCAGACAAATTGTGTTAACAAAGATGTTTAAAAAAATGTTGACTGCCTAGGCTGCAAATGCTGTCTTTTTGTGGATGATACAAAGGCGTGTACTAAAACAGCTATAGGATTGTAATAAGAAGTTGAACTACAGATAGAGTGAATGATCTAGTTTTGAAGAATGTTTGATACCAGTGAGAAAGGAACAGCTAACATGCTTGAATCCTACAAAGAAAAACAGTAGAAATGAAGTAAGTGGTTTATCATTGTCCAGATAATCGGCATATGCCATGTGACTGCTATAAAAAGGAGTCGCTAGAGATTTTGATAGCTAGTACTATTCCCCCAATTTGGCAATCCTCATCTAAGGTAAAACCCAAACTGTATCATTCTTTGCTTTTCAATTCTAATTCTAGCTATATTAATATGCTTATGTAAGAGACATGGTATTTTCACCTGTAAGACAATGATGAGGTTTGATGTGCAACAGTGTGTGCAGTGTGACTGTTGCATTTAAAGATACCGGTAGGATTGAAGTAGTTCATACAAAAGCTTTTTGTCTTTTCTGCACAAATGAATGAGAGGGAAGGTTAAAGAGCTTTAGATGAAAGAACAGACAGGAAAAATCCTCAAATATATCAGACTAAAAAGGAATTTCATCCTTCATAAAACTGTTAAAAACAAGGGACCCAGATAACCAAGAACTGACTATGGGGAACAGGCTTAACTGACAAAAACACAGTGGGGAAATCGAGTAGAATGTCTCATCTTTTGATGGAGAAAACATAGTTGGTGATACAAGAATATACAGAGTATGCACACTGGGATAAATTTCTACAGTACTGAGAGTGAATGGAAATCTTTTTGGATTGTTGGTTAGATACCCTGATCCATTTTAAATACATTTCACTTCTTCTTATGTTAATCACCGTTCTTTAATTAATAACTGAACATATGTCTGGGAATCATATTCTTGAATTAGAAGCACATGCAAGGGATGAACAAGTATTCTGTGTTATTTTGTTAGATAATGGATCTGAAAAAATCCAGTGATGACTCTTTTTTTCTTTTCTCATTTATTCTGTATATAAAGAGAGTTGTAAGTTTTGCCTTTTTGTCCTGTGCAAATCATGCAACCCTGATATAGCTTCTGTGATGCTCGTGCCCTGGCCCAGCAATCAAGGAGCCTCAATCCTCACCACTAACACCAGAGAGGGCATCTCATATATAAGGAAAGGATAACAAATACACATAGTAAAGTGCAATTTCCCTTAAGAGCACACAGAGATCACAGTCAATATGGGGCTGGTCACTCCCTTGCTCCCCAGGTCCCCGATAAGACTCCCCACTGGCACAGCTATAGGGTCCAGATCTCAGCCTAGCTGACCAAGCTAAAATCTCCAGCACCCTCTCTGTCCAAACAGTGCTTCGTGTCCCTGCCCAAGTAGCTGACACACACACACACTTTGAGATAAGAATTTACACAACCACACAAACACTTCTGGGGAAGGCTGGCACAGGTTCTCCAGCTGTGCCCCTTTTACCCAGACTATACGGTAGTAATTACTGCCACCACCCAGCTAATATTTATCAGCTACTCAAAGAAGGAATGACTCCAAATCTTTAACTTCACATGACAGCATGAAGTAATTTTAATTTCAAAGGACAGACAAGAAATGCTTGACTTAGCTCTCTTTACAGCAGATGGCAATGTTGCTACATTGTTTTAAGGTCATTTCACAGCATAGTCTTCTATTTAAGAAAACAAGTTTGTATTTCAACATTCATATTTACAAATGATAGAATTATCTGCACAATTCTATCTGGCTAGGCTGGCAGCCTTCACAGCTTCCTTGATTTTATTACATAAAATATTTTTGTAAGTAATCCATACAGTGCATTGGGATACTTATATGCCTACAGTTGTCTGAATTTGGACTATGGGAGCTGCAGAAGATGACAAAAAGAGGATAGAGACTGTTCATAATATCTAATAGTTAAAAACATGTTCTGTTTTCTCATAGGGAGTTAGTAGACAGCTCCCTAGTAAGGACTAAAATAGTACTTTGCAGCCTGCCTGAAGGTACTTAAGGTATTGTCAGACAACATGCTTGGAAGATTGCATACTCCTCTGATATCCTACATGCTACAGATTGGTCTGAGAAGATTATTTTAATGCATAGTGTAGAGTCACCATTTTATAGTACATGACCTTAAACTGGTATTACCAGGTTAGGAAATTAAATGCTCCAAAGAAATAATCCACTCAGTACTCATGGAGGTGGAATAACTTCTACTATTCCATCTCTATCATAAAAGTACAACAGATGACAAAATGGAATTTTGGGGGCTCCATAGGACTTACTGGGAGTTAGTTCTAAATAGGAATGGTGGGGGGGTGGTAGCCCTGTAAAGTCAGGAAACTCAAGATACAATTACATGGATATTAAAGATGTGAGTCTGATTTTTTGTTAAGATCGCATTTGTGAAATACTTTGTGCCATCTGCCATGAATTACCAGTGGTCTAGCATCTAAAACATCTTACATTTGTTGTGCTTTTGTGGTTTAGAATCCCTCCCAACCTCAGGACAACAGTTTATTGTGCTGCCATTGCTGCAGGAGGAGAAGCTGAGTGGGATTTTGCCTGGGAGAGGTTCAGGGAAGCAACACTGGCAACCGAAGCTGACAAACTCAGGTCAGGCCTGGCTTGCAGTTTGGAACCATGGATCTTACAGAGGTAAGAGATACATCATATTATTCTAGGGGTATTGGCTGATGATTAAAATCTAGTTGACAGTTATGAGATAGGGCACACCTGTGAATTTGATCAGGAATTAGTAGCTAGAGGAATGTAAATGGCTTGCTTAATGAATGAATGAATGAATGAATGAATGAATGAATGAATGAATGAATTAGTATTTCTAACAAGGGTATAGTATTGATCTACCCAGCCTTCTCTCAGACTCACCCTGTCAGCACTGTCTGTTTAAATGACTTACTTAGTCATGCAGTACAAATATTAACTATTCAACAATTGTTGTAAACATATATTTTTTTTTCTATTCTTCATTAAAAATAGTCCTGCACTGGCTTCTAAAAGTTCTGCCCCCATAACGTTTTGAGTGATGTATGTACATATTACCCTGCTTTATATATACATATATACATCTTGTTCTTCTTTCGGCTTTTTCATACATACACACATATGTATTCAAAATATTTTTATCTGAAACACATCATCACCTCACCCAGAAAATTAATGGTGGTGCAACATTTCTCTTTAGGAGATGGATGTCATTCTGAATAGCTGCATTTATTTAATAATGCCTTATATAATTAAATACATGGCCAGCCATCGCATTGTGTACATGGTATTGTACAAAACCAACTTTCACATAGCATTTATAGACCGACATATGTCAGCATTCTCTCACTTTCTGTTTTGGGACATGTTTTTTCTTTTGTCAACATATCAGATATTAAGTAAGCATTAAATCAAAAATACTGAATGCTCTTCAGCAAGTTAAAAGTTAATATGCTGTTATCTGTCTTTGTCTTGAAGACAGAGGTTAACCTTACATTCCATACATTTTATTACATTGAATTAAACACATTTTTCTCTTTTCTTTTTTTTTTTTTTTTTTGTTGGCTTTCTTCTTTCTTTCATTTCTTTAGGATTTTTATTTTCACTTCACTACAACTACGTACAAAACTTGAATACACTATTGCATAATGACATTTTAATATACTTTTTTATACAGCCTTCAATATTATACTCTTTTATACAGATTTTTCAGTCACTTGATATACCAATGTTTAGAACGTGTAAAGATAGTTTTAATTTTCTTTCTACAGAACCTCTCCTTTGGTCTATGTTTACTGAAAGTAACATCAACATTAGGATTAGTACACACATGGTGGATGAATAAAAATTCCCTTAACCCCAGTTAAGACATAATACATAAATAAATGCTTAAAAAGCTCATATGAAAGCAATTAAAGCTTCCAGAATGGAAGTAGAATAACTCAAATGCATTTTGTCAGAGTTCTAGTTATGGCAAACAGCTTAAGAGCTTTTATCTTATAAAATTACAGAAAACAATGTGGAGTTTAACTAATTAATATTATCAGTAAAACAATTTAGTGTCCAGTAATGACACTAAAAATAATTTAAATTCTATCTGGGAATATTAATCATATTAGTGTCACTTAGAATCTTCCTCAATTCTGCATAAACTGTTGTTCCCATGTTCTGCTACTCATATTCCTGAATGACCTTTCGGATTCCCTGTATTTAATATTCTGAGCTCTTTATTGGAGGTACAAGACTTGTTACTGTAAATCCTGACACATCAAAGTTAAACTGTGACTGTAAGAAATGAAAGTGCATTCCAAATCTCACTCATGCAACTAGTGCAGGATTCAAAACTCATTGTGGAAAACAGCGTGGGTAGACAGGGGTGTTTTGGATGCTGAAAATGTGTCCACTTCATGTTTTCACCTCATATGGCTAAGGACAGCATGGCCTGCAGAGGTAGACCACAGAGCAGTTACCATGTGCTTCATAGAAGCACTGATGGATTCAGTATTAAATGTTACCATCTACTCCCTCCCCCTGCACCCACTTTCACTTTGCATGTCTGTTATACATTTACAAGTTCAATGGTAGCATAAACAGCTAATCATGGAATCTCAATCACCTTTACAACATAAGCAGGATATGTTGGAGAGATGGATAAGTATCACAGAGAATTACACTCCTGTGGAACCATCTTCCATTTCACATAAAATGTGTATTCTGCTCTATTCAAATTAAATGTTAATGACTGGATGGGATACTATAAGTTCACTTCTGGCTTAGCACTCATGCCCTTTATGAAATGGGGAAACAGGTAAATGTCCCAGCATGCCCTTTTTCTGCCCACCTCTAGGTTATTCAGGAATAAAATATAATGGCTAAACAAATCTACCATGGGAATGTAAAGATAGGCTTCTTAAGATCGTCATAGATCAACAGCCAAGTAAGTACCTATAAAACTATGAACATAAGGTGCTGCACATTGTCCAGCATGCTTTCTAGGTGTTGCACTGTATGTGCAGCCCATTTAGTACATTTACCTTCTCTGCAATATTGTGTGAAGCAGTGACCTATGCCAAGATCACTGACCACATCAGCTCATTAGCGTAAATGATGCACCTAAATCAGAGATAGGCTGACACTGCAAAATACCATGTCTCTCCCTTGTGGTGTGTATGTAAATGTCATAATCAATATACTTCACAAACGGAGAATGGGCTTGGAACCCCTGCACAGCCTGCATGGAGATCACATGTACAAGACAGATGCCAAAACACTAGTGAGGCTGGATGATTTAGGCTGTCTCTCTGCCCCACCTCAGGGGCTTATATGTGGGGATGTATATGAGTCAGTCCATGCCAGTGTTGCAGACAATGGCACAGTGTCATCAAATTGTGCCAGAGGCACAATCATCATCAGTATCAGTTATGCTTGACCTGATGATGTCAAGCATGTGCTTTCCATTTGAGAAGACCCTCTACCAGTTGAGCTCGCAAAATCAGAAAGATAAGATACCTGTGGCAGCAGTAGATGACACAATATGTAAAAACCATATGGACATGCTTAACTTGTTGAGCAGGAAGTTGCAGCACAGAGGTACCTGAAGGAGAGCTATGCAGAAGTCTGTTGCTGAAGAATCTCTGAATACATGTACAGTACACTGCACAATTTTGTTTGTTTGTGTATTTTGGCTTTTCCCAGTTAGGGGTCACCACAGCTGAACTCCGGTCTGCTAATAATTGGTAGTTGATTTTTACGTGCCGAGTTACTAGCCCTGATGCTCAACCTTCAACGAAGGTACGCCCATTCACGCATGTCTCCACGCAGAAGATGCTCTTGCTGAGAATCGAACCAGACAGTGTCTTACTGTGAGGCGACAATGCTACCGCAGCACCACGACATGTAATAGCTGTTACTAACCTGTTATATCCCCTATAGACACTCTTGTGGCCATCACCAGCCCAGCTTCTACATCCAAGCCACCGAGTATGCGGGTCCACTCTTTCTTCCCAAAAAAGGGACACCAGGGAGTTGTCCATCTGCTAGAGATGCTTTTGTGTTGGTGGTTCATCTCCTGTGATGAACATGGTTTTGTCAGTGTCTTTTGTCTTGCTCTTGGCATGCAATATTTTATCAACTGTTCTTTGCTGCAATTTTGCAGACACCTATAATAGCCTTTCACAGCACTGATGTCCAATGCAATTCCCTGCCATGCCTGGTCTTGATAAACCATGTATTTGATACCTTTTTCCAGAATGTGCATACCATATATGAGAAAAACCTATCGTAAAACCTCAGTCTCCTCATTGGTGAACTTTTCCAAATAGGCCCTTGGCATATCTGTCAATGTTTTTGTTCAAGAATTATGGACACAACCATAAATAATATGAGGCAAAGGCACAAAATCAGGGACACATTTTAAATATTAATTCATTTTAAAAGTTAATATAACAACAGGTTTTTCATCAACTTGTATTTTCTGAACAATAAAAATATGAAACTCAGAAGACTGGCATTATTGATTGACTGTAATTCTCAACCATTTACCAGAAAATAAATACATTTTATGAGGGACATAACAAAAAAAAAAAAAAGCAAAATGGAGCATGTTCTACAAAATCAGGCAGAAATGAGATGTATGTCCCATGGCAAGGCCTGCAGAGCTGCAGTTTATATGTCTGTCAGTGTGTGTGTGCAAGGCCCTCTATGTATGTGTGCTTCCCCCTACTACTTATTGGCTAACTGTCCCTTGTCATGATTTGATTATTGCTCTCCTTTCTTATATTTACTGCAGCAAGGGCACATTATCACAACACCATTTCTTGTATTAGCATTTGTCTTCTTGCAGTCCTCTATCTACCCTGTTTCCTAACCCCCTTAAAATACATTACCATGCCTCACCCTAAGCACAGGGTTTATCATATCCTGTGTGGCATGTAATTACCTGGGAGCATGTAGCCCATGGTGTATACCTCCCCACAAATAGCCATAACAATGTCATTCTATTGTGTAATGCTCCCACACCCACGTATGTCCCTGTTGCTGCCATATCCCGTACGCTTAATTACAGCAGAAGGGTACATTAGCAGGTGTTTTGTCTTCCTTCATTATGCCTGTCTTAAAGTCCAGAGTCATACACTGTAATGTCCTGATTTTACAGTTGTTCAACTTAAAGTTCTGTTGTGAAAAATAGCGCAGATGCTTTATCTTGCACTAATAATGGCTTCTTAGCTTGGCAGTTATACTAATGAGGGCATTTAGCATGTGTCTCTGAATCACAGTGATAACCCAACATGATGTCTACACTGACCAGCACTACTATGGTTGCTCCAGGACTAGGTATATCTATGCACACTGAGCTGATGCTCAGAGTCTGTGTTGCATTGTGGTTCTCCCCTGTGCAGGATTTTGATAATACCTGTTACTATTCTTGTGTAGACAGTTAAGATGAAGAGGCTCAGATGTTTGTTTATATACTTTATTACATACAAACACATCAGGATTGATAGCAGCAACATAAAATATAAACAAACTAACTGACTGACTAGTACACATACATATATGCTTACACTTCTGCAGCTCTCTACAAAATGGCAGTCTCGCTTGCACGTGCTCAGTATTTATACACACGTGCTAGCTCACTGGGAAGCTTCTTAAAGGTACATACATACACACTCTGATCAACATCCTCTTTCTTTACTGAGCTGTCTGTCTTGCGATAATAATGACATTTGAATAGGCATGCAAATTATACAAAGAATAATGAATGAACAGCATCCATGTCCAAGTTGCCATGTATCTGGAACATGGTCTGGAAATGTGACCTGATCTTTTAATGTAGCAGGTAGGACTGGGCTTAGCAACAGGGGCAGTCATTGGTGAAGGATCTGCTTTAGGACTCACAAGGATATTCACAGGAACAGGGATATTTGCTGGAATGTCCTGTGGAACTGGAACATTGGATAAGTCCCACTCTGAGAACTAGAATATCACAGGCTAGATACTGCAATTCTGGTTCAGACAGCAGTACTAAATGTTTCTGATTCCAGCTAAATTCTATTCCTTGTTATTCCACGATGTATGATCTTGGCTCTGGACATAAACTTTTCACGATTACAATCTGATCAAAACCTTTTGCTCGGTGCATCCTCACAATCTCCCCTTCTTGTAATGGATTGAGCGGTTTGCTGGTCTTATCATAATAGGACTTCTGGGACAAACGCTTTTTCATGAGTTGAGCTTTCACTGCTTTGTTGTTCTTAGCACATGGACACAACAAATTACTACTGATTGGTAGTGTGGTTCTGGTTTGTCTCAACATACGTCTCTGGGCAGGTGAACCAAGATGTTTATCACGAGGAATGTTTCTGCCATTGTCAGAAACAACTTTGTGTGGACTACCATGGACAGAAAAATGTTTCTTCAGCTTAGTAATGAAAATGCTGGATGTGAGGTTAGGAAGTAGGTCAGTCTTGAACCAATCTGAATAAGAGTCTACTAACAACAAGTAATGTTGACCATTCCATTTGAAAATGTCTGTAGCTACAGTGGATATAAAAAGTGTACACACCCCTGTTAAAATGCCAGGGTTTTGTGATATAAAAAAATGAGACCGCAATAAATCATTTCAAAACTTTTCCCACCTTTAATATGACCTATAACCTGTACAATTCAATTGAAAAACAAACAAATCTGTTAGGGGAAAAAATATAAAAAATAAAAAACGTACAATAAGTTGGTTGCATAAGTGTGCACACCCTTAAACTAATACTTTGTTGAAGTACCTTTTGATTTAATTACAACATTCAGTCTTCTTGGGTAGGAGTCTATCAGCATGGCACATCTTGACTTGGCAATATTTGCTCACTCTTCCTTGCAAAAGCGCTCCAAATTTGTCAGATTGCGAGGACATCTCTTCTGCACAGCCCTCTTCAGTTCACCCCACAGATTTTCTGTTGGATATAGGTATGAGTTCTACCTGGGCCATTCCAAAACTTTAATTTTATTCTGGAAAAGCCATTCTTTTGTTGATTTAGATGTATACTTGGGGTCATTGTTGTGTTGAAAGGTGAAATTCCTCTTCATCTTCAGCTTTCTAGCAGACGCCTGAAGGTTTTGGGCCAAAGGTAATTGGTATTTGGAACTGTTCATAATTCCCTCCAACTTGACTAAAGCCCCAGTTCCAGCTGAAGAAAAGCAACCCCAAAGCATGATACTACCACCACCATACTTCACAGTGGGGATGGTGTTCTTTTGGTGATGCAAAGTGTTATTCTTGCGCCAAACGTACCTTTTGGAATTGTGGCCAAAACGTTCAACCTTGGTTTCATCAGACCATAACACATTTTGCCACATGCTTTTGGGAGACAATGTATTGTTTTGGAAATTAGCCAGGCCTGGATGTTTTTCTGTGTAAGAAAAGGCTTCCGTCTTGCAACCCTATCCCATAGCCCAGACATATGGAGGATATGGAAGATTGTTGTCACATGTAATACACAACAAGTGCTTGCCAGAAATTCCTGCAGCTCCTTCAGTTTTGCTGAAGGTCTCTTGGCAGCCTTCCTGACCAGTTTTCATCTTGTCTTTTCATTACGTTTAAAGGGACATCCAGTTCTTTGCAACATCACTATTGTCCCATATTTTCTCCACATTTTGATGACTGTCTTCACTGTGTTCCATTGTATATTCAATGCTGTTGAAGTTGTTTTGTACCCTTCTCCTGACTGATACCTTTCAACAATGAGATCCATTTGATGCTTTGTAAGTTTTCTGTGAACCATGGCTTTTGCTGTAGCAGGCAACTGAGTAAATGTCAGGAAAATCCTATTAGGACAGCTGAACTTTATTTGGGGTTAATAAGAGTCTCTTTAATTGATGGCAGGTGTGTACCCAAGAAGACTGAATGTTGTAATTAAATCAAAAGGTGCTTCAACAAAGTTTTAGTTTAAGGGTGTGCACACTTATATAGCCAGCTTATTGTATGTTTTTTATTTTTTATATTTTTCCCATAACAGACTTGTTGATTTTCAATTGAATTGTACAGGTTATAGCTGAAATTAAAGGAGGGAAAGTTTTGAAATGATTTATTGTGGTCTCATATTTTTTATATCACAAAAACCTGGCGTGTGTGTGTGTGTGTGTGTGTGTGTGTGTGTGTGTGTGTGTGTGTGTGTGTGTGTGTGTGTGTGTGTGTGTGTGTGTGTGTGTGTGTGTGTGTGTCATCTAGGTTTTGAGTAAGGACTAGGCAAAGAAATAGGCTTAATGGTGTGTATGCGTGTGTGTGTGTGTGTGTGTGTGTGTGTGTGTGTGTGTGTGTGTGTGTGTGTGTGTTTTCAGGATGGGGTTAAAATAAAGTATGCGGGTGTGGGTGTGCAGGTGTGAGTGTGGGTGAAAGTACTTGAGTGTGTGAGTTGATTTGTCAAATAACAGTTTGTTTAATCATGTAATGGTGAATATTTTTGAGGATATATTTGAATGTTTTGTGTTGGAGTAACAGTATGGGCTAAGTTAACGGATGGATTTATTGCTGTGCATGTCTGATGTTGTGTTTGTCTGTCTCCAAGTGTCCAAGTGTGTTGTGCAGTGATACTGTCAGCAGAGGGGTTTTCATAAGTTAATGTCTAGGACATGGGAAGGGTTAAGTTTAGCACATGTGAATAAGGTGAGGCGGGGTTGAATTATGTAGAAAAACATTTAGAGAGGATTATTTATTAAATGTTTCTAGTTGTTTCCCTAAGCATATAATAAATATTTTGCCTAAATCATACTACATTAGAACTTAAAGAATGTGCAATAGAGATGATGACCTAGAGAAAGAAATTGCAAAATTGAAAAAGAGGTTACTAGAAAAATAATATTTTGAGCAAATCCTGGAAAGTGGTAGAATATGTAAACAGGAGAGATTGCCTACGATACAAAGATCAAAACAGTTTTTAATATCCAACAACAGGAAATGAGTATCGTACAATGTATGGAAATATTTCTTTTTTTCAGGATAAAGGGAGTAATTCACAATAATTAGTATATTAAAAAAAATTCTTCTTTTAGGAATGTATGTTACTGATATGTTATAGAGGGGAAAACATTG